>NC_073271.2:22759255-23060217 GCF_029289425.2 Pan paniscus
TCATTTAATAGTATGAACTATTTTGACTTCTGTGGTGTTCCAGCATCTAACCTCAACCCTTACTTCTAGCCATACCTCTTAGTTCCAACCAAACTGAAATATCCTTTGTTGCATGTACAGATCTTGATTTTTGACTTTGATCACACGATATCCTACTATATCCCACTCCGTCTCGTTGGGTTCAGGGCGTCTATATTTTTCAAAGGTCTAGTTCCTTCAAGTCTTCTTCAATTCAGTTTTCCTGAGCAAATACTGATTGATCTTTTTGCTGAACAAAATAGACATTGTCCTCATGAAGCTTACTCTTTTAAGCCAGCAGTAAGACTTTCTTCTTTGAACATCTATAGCACGTGATTTGACCTCTCCTATGACACAACATTTTATACCTTAAAGTAATTTATGATCATACCGTAGTTCCCAGAGAAGACTGATAAGAACATGACCTCTTACGGCTCAACATACCTCACTCAGTAAGTAATAGTTGAATTAATATGAAAAGCATAAAAAGGCCTCTGAATAACAAGTCCAGGAATTGACACCAAAGAGCTTATTAGCTAAACACTTCTTAGCAAAGATAGTAAGTCAACTTAGCACTGGCTTACAACTACTTTGTAGCTTATGATAGAGGGATTCCAAAGAAGAGAAATGAATGGACTGAAAACTTTCTAAACTAACCACCCTTGTTGCTGGCCAGCTTCGCTGATTTCCTGAGCCCTGAGGAGCTGGGCACCTAGCACTGGGGAAACAGGAGGAGGGGGCAGATGTGTAAAGCAGAAGCTTTCAGTTTACCACAGGGAATATAATAAACAAACAAACAAACAAAATTGTGGTTCAATGGAGTGGTTGAATAAGTGTGAGTGAAAGTATTAAATATTGTCGAGCAGAAGAAGTGAAAAGCATAATTACTTCGAAAGAACTAATAAAGAGATTTTTTCAATAGAAAATGAATATTTATGCAGTTGACTGTTAATCCCTCAAATTCTGAAAACCTTATACAAATTTAATAAAAGAAATAAATGTTGTAAACAGATTAAATGTAATTCTCTTCATTAAACACGAAGAACTTATCCTACTTTTATGAATTTTCATATTAGAAAGTCAGCATTTTTCCTGCCATAAAACATCTTTAAAATGGTAACTCCTAGACAGCCACTAATTTGCATTTCAATAAACAGGCTAAAAATGTCTACAGAAGTTATGGGGACTCTTTTCTAGCAAGGTTGAATGAGAAATTCAATTCTTTTAATACTCAGGTGCAACACTGAAGAACATCATTTCAGTTGCAATATCTTTTTGAGTATCAAAGGTAAACTTCAGTGCTATATATACATTTAGTATTGGAGGCTCATGGGTGAGCCTGCGATTTTTGTCATAGGACGTTAGAGACACAAAAACATTTTACAAAGAACTTCGCTTTTAGCTTGCATTGTTTTGTGAATATGAACTGATGCAAAGACCACATGTGTAAGACACTTCCTACCTGAATAACCAATGAAAGGCCATTTGGGGCTCCATATTAATCACAGAACAAGAAAACCCACTTTGCTTCGTTAATTATTAGCAGTTCTTACTACGAATAATTAGAAGGGAAACGAGATGCCCTTCTCTTATAAACAAGTGTCTATCTAAATCAACGAACCTGTACAGATTAGACCCTGGGTGAATTCATGCTTCTCAAAAACCTTGTGTTTGACTTCAGTCCAATAGCTCAGTCTACCACACTTGTGAATCTCCCAAAGAACGAAAACAAAGCTCTAAGTTTTTTTTATTCATAAGAGGGAAAACCAGGACTATTTAGAAAGCAGAAGATGGAGAGGCCACTGCCTAGCCTATCCAGGTAAGTTTATTTGGATATAGTTTACTCTATCCAGAGAGTCAAATCCCCTAAACACGAGACTGCTATTTCCAAGGTGGAAAGGGAAAGAAAAGAAATGCAAAAAGTAAAAGTTAAAGGAAAAGGAACAAAACAAAACCGCGTGCGGGTGGAAGTGCGCGGGTTTCTGCCGTCGCCTCGCGGAAAAGGCAGAAGCGTCTGCAAAGGTCCTTCTGCAAAGGTCCCGGTCCGTCCAGCTCAACCCACGTTAGCCCGGACCGTGACCCAAGAGCAGCCCCGAGCCTCTGACCCTCTCCGCCGCCCTCCGTCACTGACCTGCGTAGACAAAGAGCAGGACCAACTTCGGAAGCAAGACCCCTGGACGCACGGGTAGCCTCGGAGCGTCCATCCAAGCCGGTGGCCTGAGGCTTGGAGCGAAGGGAGAGCCCGGAACCGGAGGGAATGGGGAGGATGGAGGGCGATCAGATGGAGAGAGCAGCGCTCCTGAGAGCCGGGTGGAGCAGAGACCCGGCCATTGCCTAGCGAGCCTTCCAAGGGAGCCCGGGCCGGGCGCGTCCCGGGCCAGCGACTGCGGGACTCCGTGGAGCTGGGGCGCCCGTGGCCCGAGACGGGCTGCGCTGGGGGCCCAGGTCTCTTTGTCTCGCCCCACTGCGCTCAGGCGCGGGGAAGGCGGCCACTCCGGCGTCCTTGGCCACCCAGGCTCACATTTCATCTCCGCGGGTGGCAATGACTGCGGGCAGGGGGCGGGGGTGGCCCCGACTCCTCCCCAAGCCCGGGTTCTTCCTTCTAAAGAGTGACTAGGGGACCAAGAAACTTTTCCTAACCCCTTGCTTTGGCGATTGCTATGGAGTTCAGCCTGCTCCTTTTTAGCCTTGCCTCCACTACAATTTTTCCTTTCTAAGCAACGGATGAACAACTTTGCTTTTTATCTTTAAACAAAGGGAAGGAATTTTCAGGGTTGAAGGTATTGGACAAAGAGTGACAGTGAAGAAAACTCAGGATTGGGAAGTACAGAAAGTGTATGGCATCTCTGCTGAAAGCTGATAAAATGTTTATTATTTTTTCCTGTAAATTCAGAAAAAAAACACAACAGTGCACACTGTCGTTATGTTTTGACGTTTTGGAGTTACTGGCCTATGCAATTAAACAAGAGAAAGAAAAAGATTTATAAAAAATGAAAGCTAAATTGTCATGAGCAAATGAAATACGTGTATACATGGAAAATCAAAGTTAATCAACTATAAAGCTCTTGTTTAGCAAACCAATAGTTTTCTTTCCTGCAAACAAAAATCAGAAAGTTCTCAATGTTATGCATGAAGGAAAAAAAAAGATACGAATAAGTAAAGAGATACTTTTTTTCACTAAGAAAATTTAGTAGGATAAAGACAACAAGATTCCCCAAATTATTATATACATTTGGAAATAAAATTGATCCCAATTTTTAAAATAACATGATTTTTTTCAAACCAATCTGATTCTAAAGTTTATGTGGAAAAAAATATGTAAGAATATCTATTTAAAACAAGAGTAATGAATGGGAATAATGAATGGGATATTACATATAATATCACAATAATTAAAACAGTTTAGATTAACATTGGAATAGATAGGCTCAGTGAAAGAGAAAAGGTAACCCAAAAGTAGACATGAGTATGTACAGCAATTTAATTTATGGTTTAAAGAAATATCAATGTAAAGTAGTAGGGGAAATGATGAGCTACTCAGTGAAAAGTGTTGAGGCCGTAAATAGCCATCTGTGGAGCCTTATCTTTTTACATCAAAATCAGTTCTATATGAATTACATATTTAAGATACAACTATGAAAATATTAGATTAAAAAATAAGAGGATAACATTCAAATAATTGTGGAATAGGGAAGCCTTTTCTAAGCATTATAAAAAACTCAGAAACCATAAAAGAAAATATTGACCAACTTGACTAAATAAGAATTAATACTTCCAGTTGGCAAACATTTAACTGGCAAAAATATTTGCAATGCAAAGTCCTAATCTCATTATTATACTGAGCTTAAAAAAATCAATAGGAAAAACAACCAAGAGATAACTGAGGAAGGATATTAATAGACACTTCATACAAAACAAATAAATATAAATATAGAAATAAAATTGACAGTGACATCACTTTTCATGTATCAAACCAACCAAATACAAAACCAAATGAACTCTTAAGGGAAACAGTGTGGTTATATGTACGAAAATTCAAATACACGTGTACTTAATTTAGTCAGTTCTCTTCCAGGAATTTTTTCCTGTAAATGCAGTGCTGCAAGGGAATACGAGAGTGGGAGGAAACATCACCCCCAAAATAAACCTAAGTTAAGCTCTTTACTGTGTTTTACACGTTGGTGAAGGCCCAACCATCCACCATGTTCTAAAGAAGACTGATCAGTTCCACCTTTTTTCTCATCCTCCCTGGCCAATCTATCACCAAGTTCACCTAATCTGTCCACCTGAACACCACCCAAACGCATTTTAAATTATCATCTATTTCTGTCCTAATCTAGACTTTTATAGTCTTGATTATATTCAGCCTCCCTGCCTTCAGAGATGTTTGCCAGACTGAAGCTGGAATATTTCTTCTTAAACTACAGATTTAATCATGTTCACTCACTCAGTAGCATCCTGTTGCCCTTAGGTTAAAATTCAAACATTTAATCCAGGGTGTTCAAGAACTTGTTCACTAGGTCCTGTCATTCTTGTAGCCTGATCAAAACATTCCACTGGGAAGCACAATTTCTAAATAACTGGGACAATGGTTGGAACCTAGAGAAAATCCCAGGCATACAAGCCCTTTGAGTCTTGAAGGAAGAAGATACAGATGGAAGTCAGTGTTTGCAGAGCTGAAGAATGGTATCCAGCCTGCTTGGAATAGAAAAATGATTGTCTTTGCAGATGAGACTGAATACAGATCCTTGATGGGCTGGTAGCTGTGATAGAAGAAGGGGCTTCTCCCACCCACTTTTTGACACAGATCAGGAAGAGGCTGGCTGTTGCCATTGAGGCCCATAGGAAGTTGCAGTGTTGGTCAGGATAGTCTCTTTCAGCTTACTTTTGAGAACAGAAAGACTTCTCATACGGTTCAACAGATTGGTCGAGCAAGCTTGCCTGCAAGTGTACCTTCCAGAGCTGCTACCTTGAAGTATGCTGATGCTCAGGAAACCAAACTCAATTGACATGGAAAGGCAAAGAAAGATGGCAAGCCATTTAAGAAATTGTGGTAGTTAAAAGAAAGGATTTGAAGGAAAAAAAGATGTATATACAAATATGTATGGAATGAGAAACCTTAAGAATACAACATCAGAGGAACTAAAAGAGTTCCTGGAAATTAAAATAAATGTGATTTGAGGTTTTAAAATTTACAGAAAAAAATTATAAAATAGTCACATTAAAAAAAAAAAACTTAAATTGTTAGATCAGGCCAGGCACGATGGATCACGCCTGTAATCCCAGCACTTTGGGAGGCCGAGGTGGGTATCACTTGAGGCTAAGAGTTCAAGAGCAGCCTAGCCAACATGGTGAAACTTCATCTGTACTAAAAATACAAAAAATTAACTGGGCGTGATGGTGTGCACCAGTAGTCTCAGCTCTCAGCTATTCGGGTAGCTGAGGCAGGAGAATCAGGAGGTAGAGGTTACAGTGAGGTAAGATCATGCCACTGCACTCCAGAGTGAGACTCTGTCTCAAAAAAAGAAAAAGAAATTGTTAGATCAAATAAGGAGTATTTTTCATATAACAGAGAAAAAAAAAACACAAAGAAATAGAAACCACGAATAAAAATATAAAAACCCAAAGAATGGGAATAATGTGCAGGCTAATAGTCTCCAGAGAAACACAAAGTGAAAAAGCAAACGTCAAAGAAATAATGTTTTAAAATTCTGAGCTGTAATAAAATTTGAATTTTCATATTTAAAATGGTGAGTTAGTTCCGAGAAATTTTTTTTGAAAAGAAGCACAAATATGTACATATCTTAGAGACCAGTTTCAACAAGTATAAATTTAAAATCATATACATTTTCATATATAATTTTTATGTTTCCTTGAAAAAGAGAATCTGACAGGCATCAGATTTCTCATTTGCAACCCTGGAATTGAAGAGGGTGAAACTATTTTTAACCCACTGAAAGATAAAGAATGCAATCCAAGAATCCTCTTCTAAATCAGGTTTTATTAATATTTCTGATCCACTATGACATCTAGAACAATGTTTATTACAATTTTAAAAAATAGTTTACATGTACAACAGAGGTAAAACAGTTAAGTAAATTAGGGTATATGCACATTATGAACTCATATCTAATGTTTAAAATTGTTGAAAAGATCTTTAAGATATATAGTTAAATAAGAAATGGAATACAAAATGATCTCAACAGTGGAAAAATGCAGCTAATGTTTTCATCTTTTATTGAACTTTCTTTTTCCCCACTTTCTTCCTGGGTATCTCTTTTTTTTTAAAAAAAAAAAAGTACCTCTGAATGAGGTATATGCTGAAATTTTAAATGCTTGAAGATGATTAAAAAGCTATAGGTGAAATATGACAAGTAAGTAGTTTTAACTTATAGTTTTATTTAGGACCAAAAAGTTAGAATAGGACAGGACTCCACAGATTGTCTAGGTCAGTTTCCCAGTTTCTTACGTAAGAAGACTAAGGCCAAATTACCAAGTCAGTTAGAGGCAGGCTAGATCCCATGGCAAGAGGCCACATAGCAGATTTTGCCATGATGTGATAGAGTGTGTTCAAGTTTGATGATAATCCCCTTTTGAGTTCTCTGACCCACATTTCTCTCTTCCAATAATTTATTTCACCATAGAATCAAACGGAGTAGTATAATGTCTTACAATTAATTACCTTTTAATAAATACAACAAAAACATTTTATGTACACGCAAGGGCTCTACTTGTATCTGTTCTTCATCTTCATTTGACGACGTGTGAATGCCAAGGAAAAAAAAGTACTTATACAGAAACATGCAAAAACCCCAGAAGAAAACAAAATCATGTCCAAGAAGAAAAACCATGAAGAAAAGGGGAGATGATTTAAGTGTCGCATTTAAGGTGTGGAAGGAATATCAAATGTTTATTATGTACCAAGTCCATTTCTAAGTTCTTTAAGTTTATTCATGAATACTCTCAAAATCTCAGTGAGGTAGATACTACTATTATCACCTCTATTTGAATGAATACAGGTATTGAGACTGAGAGTGGTTAAGTAACTCTGCCCAAGGTCACACGTCTAAGTGCCATGAGAGTGTGTCTCCAGAGCAGAGCTTCTGCCCGCACCCATCAAATGTAAACTGTTTTTCAAAATAGCTTTGCTTGGTTTTGACTATGTAAAAAACAGAAGATAATACGTTCCTATGACCTTTCTCAACAGCAATGTTTTTATTAGCATCAAAAATGCTTTACTGAGGCACCTCCTCTGTACAAGACCTAGCATCAAGTGTGGGATGGTTTGAGGAAATAACTTTCTTTTTAAAAAATGATTTCAACTTTTATTTTAGATTCAGTGGGTACATCTGCAGGTTTGTTAAATGGGTATATTGTATGGTGCTGAGGTTTGGGATGTGGGAGATCCCATCAACCAGATTGTAGTGAACATAGTACCCATATTTTTCATCCCTTGCCTCCACCTTCTATAAGTCCCCAGAGTCCATTGTTGCCGTCTTTATGTTCATGAGTACCCAATATTTAGCTCCCACTTATAAGTGAGACTATGTGCTGTTTGGTTTTCTATTCCTGCATTAATTCACCTTAAGTTATGGCCTCCAGAGACATCCATGTTGCTGCAAAGGACATGATTTTGTTTTTTAATTTTTTATGGCTGTGTAGTATTCCGTGGTGTATAAGTTCCACATTTTCTTTTTCGAATCCTCCATTGAAGGGCACCTACGTTTATTTCGTGTCTTTGCTATGGTGAATAATGCTGCAATGAACATATGAATGCACGTGTCTTTTGGTAAAATGGTTTATTTTCTTCTGGCTTGGATATATTCCCAGTAATGGGATTGCTGGGTTAATGGTAGCTATGTTTTAAGTCTTTTTTTTTTTTTTTCTTTTGAGATGGAGTCTTGCTCTTGTTGCCCAGGCTGGAGTGCAGTGGCACAATCTCGGCTCACTGCAACCTCTGCCTCCCAGGTTCATGCGATTCTCCTGCCTCAGCCTCCAGAGTAGCTGGGACTACAGATGCCCATCACCACACCCGGCTAATTTTTGTATTTTTAGTAGAGACGAGGTTTCACCATGTTGGCCAGGCTGACCTCAGGTGATCTGCCCACCTCGGCCTCCCAAAGTGCTGGGATTACAGGCGTGAGCCACCGTGCCTGGCTTATTTTTTAATTCCTTTGAGAAATCTCCAAACTGCTTTCCACAGGGACTGAACTAATTTCATTACCATCAACAGTGTATAAGTGTTCCTTTTTCTCTGCAGTCTCATCAGCATCTGTTATTTTTTGATTTTTCAGTAATAGCCTTTCTGACTGGTGTAAGATGATATCTCATTATGGTGTTGACTTGCGTTCCTGTGATGGTTAGTGACATTGAGCATTTTTTATATGCTTGTTTGCTGCTTGTATGTCATCTTTTGAGAAGTGTCTGTTCATGTCTTCTGCATATGGCTAGCCAGTTATCCCAGCCCCATATATTGAATAGGGAGTCATTTCCCCATTGCCTGTTTGTGTTGACTTTGTCAACGATCAGATGGCTGTAGCTATGCAGCTTTATTTCTGGGTTCTCTATTCTGTTTCATTAGTCTATGTGTCTGTCTTTGTACCAGTACCATGCTGTTTTGGCTACTGGTAGCCTTATAGTATAGTTTGAAGTTCGGTAATGTGAGGCCTCTGGCTTTGTTCTTTTTGCTTAGAATTATTTTGGCTGTCTGGGTTCCTTTTTGGTTCCAAATGAATTTGACAATAGTTTCTTTCTAATTCTGTGAAAAATGACATTGGTAGTTTGATAGAAATAGGATTGAATCTGCAGATTGTTTTCGGCAGAATGGTCATTTTAACGGTATTGAGTCTTCCAATCCGTGAACATAGAATGTGTTCCCATTTGCTCGTGTCATCTATGATTTCTTTCAGCAATGTTTTGTAGTTCTCCTTGTAGAGATTCTTCACCTCCTTGGTTAGATGTATTCCTATGTATTTTATTCCTTTTGTCACTATGGTAATTTGGATTATGTTCTTGATTTGGCTCTCAGCTCGAACTTAATTGGTGTACAGAAATGCTACTGGTTTTCGTACCTTGATTTTGTATCCTGAAACTTTACTGAAGTCATTTGTCAGTTAGTTCTAGAAACCTTTTGATGGAGTCTTTAGGCTTTTTAAAGTATAGAATCATATCATCAGTGAAAAGAGATAATTTGACTTCTTCTTCTTCTCTTTGGATGCCTTTTATTTCTTTCTCTTGCTTGATTGCTCTGGCAAGGACTTCCAGTACTATGTTGGATAAGATTGGTGAGAATGGGCATCCTTGCCTTGTTCCAGTTCTCAAGGGGTATGCTTCCAACTTTTGCCAATTCAGTGATATTGGCCATGGATTTGTTATAGATGGCTCTTATTTTGAGATATATTCCCTTGATCCCTAGTTTGTTGAGGGTTTTTATCACAAAGGGATGTTGGATTTCATTGAAGGCTTTTTTCACCCCTGTTGAGCTGATCATATGGTTTTTGTTTTTAATTCTGTTTATGCAGTGAATCATATTTATTGATTTGCATACATAGACCCATCCTTGCTTCCCAGGACTGAAGCCTACTTGATTGTGGTGAATTAACTTTTTGATATGCTGCTCCATGTGGTTTGCTAGTATTTTGTTGTGGATTCTTGTGTCTATGTTCATCAGAGATAGTGTGATCTATAGTTTTCTTTTTTCATCATGTCTTTGCCTGGTTTTAGTATCAGGGTGATGTTGGCTTCATAGAATGAGTTAGGGAGGAGTCTCTCCTCCTGGATTTTTTTGAATTGTTTCAGTACAATTGGTACCAGCTCTTCTTTGCACATCTGGTAGAATTTGGCTGTGAATTCATCTGGTCCAGGTGATATGGTTTGGCTGTTTCCCCACTCAAATCTCACTTTGAATTGTAATAATCGCGATGTGTCAAGGGCGGGTGGGGCCTAATGGAGATAATTGAATCACGGGGGCGGTTTTCCTCATACCATTCTCGTGGTAGTGAATAAGTCTCATGAGATCTGATGGTTTTAGAAATGGGAGTTCCCGTGCACAAGCTCTCTTGCCAGCTACCACATAAGACATGCTTTTGCTTCTCCTTTGCCTTCCACCATGATTGTGAGACCCCACCCTCCAGCCATGTGGAACTGTGAGTCCATTAAACCTCTTTCTTTTATAAGTTACCCAGTCTTGGGTATGTCTTTATTAGCAGCATGAGAATAGACTAATACACCAGGGGTTGTTTGTTTGTTTGGCAAATTTTTTATTACTGATTCAATTTCAGAACTTGATATAGGTGTGCTCAGGGTTTTGATTTCTTCCTAATTCAATCTTGGATGGTTGTGTGTTTCCAGAAGTTTATCCATTTTTGTTCATAATAGTCTCTGAGAATCTTTTGTATTTCTGGAGATCAGTTGTAATGTTACCTTTGTCATTTCTGATTGTGCTTATTTGGATCTTCTCTTTTTCTTTAACTTAGCTAGTGGTCTATTGATCTTATTTATCCTTTCAAAAAACCAACTTTTGGTTTCATTGATTCTTTGTATGGATTTTTTGGTCTCAATTTCATTTAGTCCTGATCTAATTTTAGTTATTTCTTTTTCTTCTGCTAGCTTTGGGTTGGTTTGTTCTTGTTTTTCTAGTTCCTCTAGGTGTGATGTTAGATCGTTAATTTGAGATTGCTCTAACTTTTTGAGGTAGGTATTTGGTGCTATAAATGTTCCTCTTAATGCTGCTTTTGCTGCATCCAGGAGATTTTGGTATGTAGTGTCTCTTTTTTCATTTGAAATAATCTTCTTTAAAGTTTCTTTGAAGATGGTTTTGATGAAATCACAAAGTAACTATTGATTTAGCATTTTTTCTCCCACAACTCTATGTCACACAACAATAATCAACCATTAACAATGATTTTTTAAATACAGTTTAGAAAAATCATCTTCACATGTGTAATATACTTAATCATTCTAACAATCCTAAAATGTGCTGTATTACCATCATTGTTACACTATGGTTGGAAGTATCAGTCTGAAAGTTTAGTGTGCATCAGAATCACCTGCAGGGTGTGTTAAAATAGAGATCACCAGACCCTGTCCCAGATTCAGTTGGCACCAAATAATTTGCATTTCTAATAAGTTATCAGTTGATGCAGATGCTGCTGGCCAAGTACCGTAATGAGAACCACTGATTTAGAAAATTCTGACTTTAGGAATATTATCCCTTGTCTCTAGCTGCTGCTAAGAGGAAAAAGCAACTTTTAAATCCAGGTTTTACTTATTTATTTATTTATTTAGATCTCATGTCCACTTTAGCATACCACTGTTTCTCACCTTTGCCTTTTCACCAAGGTTTTGTTCTTAAGGCCTCAAAATTGTTCTTAAAATTATCCTCTCAATGTCCTCAGCCTAACAAGGATTTATGATGATGATCTTAAAATCAAAAGTTGGCTTTGAGTTTGTGGCTATTTTTTCTTTTAAATATGGCCATATTAGCTTTTCAAAGGAAATTTGGGAGACAGTTCATATTCAAACCATGTGCTTTGATATATTAATTTTGTTGAAAAAGTCTATCTATAGGGAAATAATTTTGTTTTCATTATCAATCTTGGTGGCATAAATGCTCTTAAAGATTTTAGCTTAAGAACTTCATATTTTTTCAGGAAATATACTACAATTACTACTAAGTACGTGATGTGTCCTATTTTATTTAATTATTTTAATCAGCTGCTTCATCATTTTTTGTTTGTTTGTTTGTTTGTTTGTTTGCTTCTGGAAAAACACTCCAAAATCTGTCCCTAACTCAAAGAAAAAGGACAAGATGGAAGCTTCACTGTTAGAATATTTTTCTATGTATCCTATTAATTGTGACATTTGCATTCACTCCGAGGACAATGAAACAATGGCATTTGTATAAACCTGTTTTTAAATTTTGTTTGTTACTTTTTATTTGGAAATCTCAAATACAAAATTTGAAAGAGTGTTATAAAGCACTCACATATTTTTTACTCCGTTTCACCTATTAGCGTTCTATCTCTTTTGCCATTTGTTCTTTTTCTCTATCTGTGCACATATTACTGTTTTTCTGAATCATTCAAGAGTAAGTTGCACACATTGTAGCTCTTTCCCCCTAAATATTTCAGTATGTGTGTTAATCTGTTGGAAACTTCCAACCTATATTTGCTAATTTTTCCTTTCCTACTAATATGCAATCTACAGGGAGACATTAAGCCATGCAAATATCCTGCTCTTCAGCAAATTTTCCTCCTTTAGGTTTAACACACATTAGAAATTTTTGCTTGAAGCAATCTTTACTGTTATGGATGCAAATTATCATGTTTTGAACTCCAGCTTTCCCTCTGTCTATTCACCAGTTGTTGCTCGTCATTCAAAATAAGAATGCCTCTCGCTCATTGATTGATTGATTACGAGTATGGACTTAAGAATTCCTACTTTTTCAAGAGTTTATAATTCATTAATCTTAAAATGTCCCATTTTGGGCCAGTGGAGCATCTTCAAGCTAGCTATTGTGTCCTTGTGACACAACCCCACAAGTGTTTTGGGAATTTCTTAACTTTTTGACATAAAAGATATCCCAGGTTCATTTTGAATCTTCTCTGCTCCAGCCCTGAAATCAGTCATTTCTCTGAGGAGTTCTGGCTCCTTTTAGTGGATAATGGTCTTAGAAATCAAAGTACCCTAGAACTTAAAGTATAATAATAATAATAAAAAAGAATGGGGAAAAGAAAGAAATCAAAGTGCATGTTACTGCTGGAGTGCCTTTGTATCTTGTCTCTTTCAGTATAAGAGCTAGGAAATATATGCATGTTTTACACACACACACACACGGGCACTCAGATATATATATGTATATATGTAGAGATATATGTATATATGTAGCTGTGTGTATATATATATATAATGTGTGTATATATATATCATCACCATAGGGCTGTTCCTTGACTTCTCTCACTCCATATTTGTAACTCTTTTTACACTTGCTATTTCTTCACTCACTCCTGTAATACATCTAAAACAGTTTCAGAATTGAATTGCTCTGTCCATACCACAACATAAAATAACAATACAAAAAAAAAAAAACACTAAAAAGAATTTAGGTTGTGCTTTCAATTAATTCTCCCCCCAACTCCGCCCAAGACTGAGGGCATATAGTCAATTACTGTGTTCATCACTTACTTGAGTTAGTGCTCCCCTACCCCTGCCAACTTTAATTCACTTGAAATGCATTTGGGTTCATTTATTTCCATTTGCTTTCGGTTTTACTTAGGTTGCTGCTATTGGTGCTGCTATTGTTTGCTTTGTTTTCTCTCCCATCATTGTCGATTTGTTTTTTGAATACGTAGAACATTAGAGAGCTTCTAAAAGTAAAAAAAAAAAAATACCGAGGGCTATATTCAGGGAAGTGTTAATCCTTCCCGTATGCCTCCATTCCAATCTCCCTGTTCCTCTAACATAACCAGTGGTCATGATTTTCTAGTTTCTCTCTAACGTGTTTCTTTTTTAATAAAGATAAGCAGATTTTTTAGTAGCTTTTTGTGGTGATATATGCAAAGCAATTCTGAAATTATTTTAGATGTATTATAGGATTGTGGAATGGGTAACAGCAAGGAAGAACCTCGTGGTGATGGATTGAAATTAGAGTTATTGGTATAGATTTCATTATTTCCCTTTCCTTCTTACACAGAAGATAGCATACTGTATATGTTCTTTTGCACTATTTTTGTTTTTTGTTTGTACTGAATGATATATCCAGGAGACCATTCCATATCAGTTCCTAGAGATTGTCCTCATTCATCTATTGTTGCTCCATAGTTTACCTGAAATGTGTACCATTGTTTTCTCATATGTTTGAATATTTACTTATCGGTATTTGCAATAGCAAATAATGCTGCAATGAATAACCTTAATAACCTTGAAAATATGTATTTTCTTGTTGTTGGAGCTATATCTCAGGGTAAATTTGCAGAGGTGGTAATGCATTTTGCTAAATATTGCCAAATCCTGCTCTAGAGGGACTGTGACATTTTGCATTCCCAGCAGTAATGTATTCCTTACAACTTTGCCTACATAATATATTGCTGAGCTTTTGGTTTTTTTCTTTATTGCCAATTTGATGGAAGAGTTGATTTTTCTTGCATTTCTCTTATGAGTGAAATTGAACATCACAGGACTGTTAGTTATAATCTTTTTGTGAGTTACTTATTCAAATCTTTGCCCATTTTTCTTTAGGATTTTGGTGTTTTTCCCTCAATTTTAAAAATTTCTTTGTATATTAGGGATGTTAGATTTTTTAAAGTGGTATATGTTGCAATTTCTTTCGCTTATGGTGTTCATGCCTTACAAAGGATTTAATTTTAAAGAGGTCAAATGTAATAATTTTCTTTTTGTGGTGTCTGGGTTGTGAAGTTTTGGGCAGAAAGTCTTTTTCTACTCTCAGATTGTAGAGGAACTTACCCTCAATAATAATACTTATGCAGTTTCATATTATACATTTCGATTTCTGTGTTGTTAGATGCATAAGTCAGTAGGGTAGCAGGATATACATTAGCATGTAACAACAAATACCGTTTAAATAGATGAATTATAACTAGGTAAAGCTATGTTTCTTTTGTTGGTGAGAGGTTCTATGTGGGGATTTGAAATCTGATGACTATCATTGTTTTCCAATTGAAGGTCTGATGCATTGATTTTAATACAACTGGAAATTCTTCTAGTGGATGATATCTTATTTATGCTTGCAGTACAGAGAATGATATGGAAAAACTAATGGAATGCCTGTTTGCTTAAAACATGGAAATTTATTCTGTAGTAATAAACAAGTATAAATGTCATTCATATTATGACAATTTTGTCTTTTTGGATCATACAAATATTTCACCATACAAAGAGAAAAAAATGGGAAACATTCTTTGTTTAATTAAAGCAAGTCTCCCACTCTATATGTTTGTAAAATAACACTATGTTAATTTGAATTTTGCAAAAGGAAAAGTATCATCCATCTTACTACTATTTTTCTTTTCTTTTTTGAGGGAGGTGGTTTACTTTCTTATTTAGACTTTATAGGCATACATAACTTCACGTAATTGAAGCTTACATAATGTTTGTATAATTTTATCTTCTTTTTAAAGTTAATATTGTATCCTAAGCATTTCCCATATCTGTGAAGCCTCCATAGTTGCTATTTTCCATAGCTGCTTAGTATTCCACCAGGTTGTTTTAGCTATTTTACTCAGCTCTCCCTTCACTGTTGGAATAGCCTTCTTACTTATCTCTCAATTTCCATTCTTGCTCATATCCAAATAGTTTTCCAGACATTACTTGTGTAATCTCTTAAAAATGAAAATGTATTCCAATCCTCTACTGACTGAAACTTTTTCAGACATTCTCATTAGACTTTGAATAAAATTCAAACTTTTTACCAAGGCCTAAAGAGTCACACATGATTTGGTTCCCTTCTGCCTTTCTGAGTTCTTTTCCCCCTAAATCTGACCACAAGAGCCTTTCAGAAGTACTGATCATTTCCTTGTCACATGCTGTTTCATTTCTCTGTAGCAATCCTCCCCACAAATCTTCACCTTTAGATTTCACCTTAATTATCACTTTTTGTCAGAGATCACTTCCTGGCTCACACTCTCTCATTCTCAATCGAAACATTATATTGCTTTAACGTGCCTACTAGGTAATTCTGATGAGAATTTGAGAACCACTAGTCTAGAAAATTGCTGTCTAATAAAAATATGTGGGCCACATAGGTAATTTAAAATTTTTCATAGCCATGTTAAAAGGGTAAAATAAAAGAAGTGAATTTAACAATGTCTTGTATTTACCTTGATTAATCTGAAATATTTCAACATGTAATTAATTTTTTTCTTTCTTTTTTTACTGATTCAATGAGGAACAAGTTTCAACATGTAATTGATATAAATAATTATTGATGAAATATAATACATGGTTTTTAACACAAGGTCGTCAAAATCCTGTGGGGTTGTTTTTTTTTGTTTTGTTTTTTTGTTTTGTTTTTTTTTTTTTGAGACAGAGTCTCGCTCTGCCACCCAGGCTGGAGGGCAGTGGTGCAATCTTGGCTCACTGCAAGCTCCGCCTCTCAGGTTCACACCATTCTCCTGCCTCAGCCTCCCTAGTAGCTGGGACTACAGGTGCCCAACCCCATGCCCGGCTAATTTTTTGTATTTTTAGTAGAGATGGAATTTCACCATGTTAGCCAGGATGGCCTCAATCTCCTGACCTCATGATCTGCCCACCTCGGCCTCCCAAAGTGCTGGGATTACAGGCATGAGCCACCACTCCCGGCCCTCCTGTGTGCTTTTTACGCTTACAAACCATCTCAACTTGGGCGCTAAATGTTTATCAAAGATACCTGACCTATATTTACATTTCAAAAAATGTACATTTGAAAAAGTAGATTCACATATCAAAATTGCTTCAATTCTACTTCAGTTTTCCAGTAACTGAAGTATTTTTAAATTAAAATTTAAATTAATTAAAATGAAATAAAATGAAAAACTTAGTTTATTAGTTGCACTATTCATATTTTAAGTAGCCATGATTTAAGCCATATTTTAAGATGCATGTGGCTAGTAGTGACCATATTGGACAGTACAAATCTAGGTAATACTAAGATTATGCCATGAGGCTGCTCAAGTGAGGACTCCACATCTTAGGTACCAAAGATCATTATGGGAATGGCTATTGCTGCTCCCTCTTGGGCCTGGATGACTTTGCCATGCCAGTCCACACTTACAAAAAGTAGACTCTTTATGCTTTCATCTCCATGCCCTTTCATTTGCACTTAATATTGTAAGAATGCATTGGATAGGAAGAGCCAAATCATGCCTGAGCTCTAGTTGGAACTCTGAGATGTGGAGCTTCTGGAATCTTCATGGGGGTGGCAGTCCTCCTTACCTGGAAAATTTGCAAGACATGGGAAAAAAAAACTCAAAAAGTGCTGGGTACTCAAAGACATATTTCCTATATCCACTGTATGTGCCTATTATTTTGTAAGCCTTCAAAGGCAGGGACTGGATCCATTCTGTTCATGGCTGTTTTATCGAGAGCTTGTAAACATGGTTTGGCTTCTATAAGTGTGCAATGATTTTTGCTTTAATAAATGAATGTATGATTTACACCAGGGAAAGTGAACTAAGTAATATAAAACATATGTTCGTTTCAGTGTCTGGGGAAAATTAGTTTCAATCTTACACTGTTGTGGAGAAGACATATACTTATCTATTTGCTTTTAACCTCTGCTACTGCCAAGACTATTTTTCTGATATCTTCCAGGGATTTCTCTGGACGATAAATTAAAAATGAAACATGAATCACAGCGGAGCTGAAGGGCAGGATGACCTTGAGTACATAGCAAAGGATGATTCAGCTGGTGATTTCACAAGATATGTCAATCAGGAAGCTTGCTTACCCTCGCTCTTTAAAGGAAAATTGACTTGACTGCAGTCATACCGAAGGGAAACTTCAGGCAGATGTTTTGGTACCAAATGACCTTTTTCTCTTGTAGCCTTGTTGATTAGATTAGGAAAGGGCATCTGATCCCAGAGTAGTCAATCCTTCGACTAGCAAGCAGTTTACAGCATTACTTGGAATAAAACGATAAGCTTGGCCCATCAGATTAGAATAGTTGAGAATTAAAATTAGGAAACAACAAAATAATGAGGCAGGTGACAGTGGCAGCTGAAAATGCAGCGTGTGAGAGAGGGGAGAGCATGCAGCTGTACCGAGCCATTTTTGGCCTAAATTAATGAGGGAGGAGCGGCGATGGGTAAACAGAAACAAGGAAGTAGAGAAAAATGTCAATTTAATGTATATATGTATCCATACACATGTGCACACATATGTGTATACACACACACAGCACTGAATGTTCCCTTTTCCTGGAGTTGTATTTCTAAATTTTCGTATGGGAAACTTTTAATTACGTCCTCTACTTGTGTTTTTGGCTTTGAGTCAGATGTCTCCTTTTTAGTGAGTCTTCTCTAACTTCCTAGTCTAATCTTGCCTTCTCTGCCTCTTCCCCTCCAACCTTTATTTCTTTGGCTGGAGGGCAGTGGTGTGATCTCAGCTCACTGCAACCCCCGCCTCCCGGGTTCAAGCAATTCTCCTGCCTTAGCCTCCCCGAGTAGCTGGGACTACAGACGCCCGCAACCATGCGGAGCTAATTTTTGTACTTTTAGTAGAGGCGGGGTTTCACCATGTTGACCAGGCTCGTCTTGAACTCCCACACACCTTGGCCTCCCAAAGTGCTGGGATTATAGGCATCGGTCACTGCACCTGGCCCCATCCTTCATTTCTAACACAATATATTCTTATTGTCCATATAACACTTATCACTATCTGAGTTAACTTTTGTATTGATTGGTTTACGATTTACTGTCAATTGCTCCTACATGAATATAAACAGCATGAAATTAGGAGAGTATATCTCACATACAGTACTCTATGTGCAGTGTCTGCAGTGGTACCTGATGTTCTTTCAGTGGGAAATATCTGTTAAAAGAATATGTAATAAATATAAATTTGCAGATGACATAGGAAACAAAATTGGTAGACTGAAAAAAAAAATACCAAGAGCTGCAAAGCCGGTGAGCCTGTCAACAGTTATGGAAATGGAAATGAAGATTGTGTGAGGATCACAGAATTCTACTGCTGAGATCCTTAGCACTACCTTGGCTCACTCCATTTTCCACTTGTCCTGGGAGTATGATATCTTTTTCCTGGGATTATGTAGTAATTCAGGGTCAAAAGTATTAGGCTATGTCTTGCCACAAGGTTTTGCAAGTTATATTTTTGTTGATCAGATAAAATAGAGACGTTTCTTGCGTTTGCCACCTGCCCCCCTCCTCACTCTGGTAACGATACTCTCAAGTTCTAAATCATTGGTTCTCAACCAGGGGCACTTTCTCCCCAGGACATGTTTGACTATGTCTGGGGATGTTTTGGTTATTACAACTTGGGCAGGGAAGAGGAGATAGGGACCAAGGATGCTGCTGAACATTCTACAATGCACAGCAAAGCTCCCCACAATAAAGAGTTTTGCAGTCCCAAACATCAATAGCGCTGAGGTTGAGAAACCCTGTTTTAAGGTGTCATGCTGTCTAAACTGACTAAACTATCATTGTTCTTAAGCAGATGATATAGTATCAGATATAGGATTTCATGTAGGATTTGCCCTCAAGTCCCAGGGTTTTCTGTAACTTATAATAGAAGAGTTGGGAGAAATCAAGTTAATCCTAGGGATGTGCTATGGGTTGAATGTTTGGGTCCCTTCTAAAATTCATGTTAAAACTGCATCCCAAGGGCAACAGTATTAAGAGGTAGGGTCTTCAGAAGTTGATTAGGACATGAGGGCTCTGCTCTCAGGGATGGAATTAGTGCCTTTTAAAAGAGCTAGGGCAGGCCAAGCATGGTGGTTTACACCTGTAATCCCAGCACTTTGGGAGGCTAAGGCAGGATGATTGCTTGAGGCCAGGAATTCGAGGTCAACATGGGCAACATAGTGAGACCTTGTCTCTGCAAAAAATAAAAAAATAAAAAAATAGCTGAGCTAAAAAATTAGTGATGGCACACACCTATAATCCTAACTACTTGGGAGGCTGAGAGGTGAGGATCACTTGAGACCAGGAGTTTGAGATTGCAGTGAGCCATGATCCTGCCACTGTACTCTAGTCTGGGTGACACAGTGAGACCCTGTTGAAAAAAAAAAAAAGAGTTAGAGGGAGCTAGCTAGGCTTATTTGTGCTTTCATTCCTTCCACCATGTGAAGACACAATGTTTGTCTTATCCAGGGGATGCAGCAATAAAATGCCATCTTAGAAGAAGAGACAGAGTGCCCTGGCCAGACAACAGAACCTCCTGGCAAATTGATGTCAGATTTCTCAGCCTTGAGAACTGCGAAAAATAAATGTCTTCTCTTTATAAATTACATAGTCTTAGGTATTTTGTTATCACAGCGTGAATGATCTAAGACAGGATACTTCCTATTAAGTGGGCTGATTGAACATATACATATATCTACTCTCCCAAACTTCACTGAAGAAGAATGAAGAATTAAAAATGTATCAGTTCATAAGGTCAAAGAAATAGGAGAGAAAAAGAAAACTATTGACAACAGATTGCTGTGAATTTTGGAAGCTAGAAAGTCGGTCAAGGTATAGTACCTGACCTAGAGAAAAGAATGGACAATTTAACCTGAGTACTTGTGAAAGGTATTTCAATTGCAGTGCTCAGAGCTTGAAGGTACCAGGTAAAATGGAAGGCAGCAATAAGAATTGGGGCTGAGAAGAGAAGGACTGATTTAAAATGGGTATATAAAAGTGGGTAGATTCCAGATCTCCTCTGCCATGAAATGCCATTGCATTGCTTCCCTTTTCCTCTCCCTCCTTCTCCACTCCTAATTCTCCCTGACCACCACGAGTACCTCATGTTCAGACTCTGGATAATTTGAACAAGAGACTTTCTGGAATCAGTGACTGGAAGCATGACTGCACTAATGTAAGCAGGGGGAGTTGTGGTATGAGATGGTAGTATCGCACTAAAGCCTTGTTAGTCCTGGTAGACCATGATGAGTAGCTCAAAATTCATTCCAAATATGGCAGGAAGATACTGAGAGTTTCAAGAAGAATTTCATGATCATAAATAATGAATGGTTTAGCACTATTGCATTGGTGCCGTCGTTGCCATAGTCAGTGAATTCTCATAAGATCTGGTTGCTTAAAAGTGTGTGGCACCTCCCCGCAACCTCCACTCTCTCTATTGCTCCCATCCTCACCAGGACCCTGGTTTCCCCTTTACCTTCAGCCATAAGTAAAAGCTCCCTGAGGCCACCCCAGAAGCTGAGGAGATGTTGGTGCCATGTTTGTACAGCCTGCAAAACCGTGAGTCAACTAAACCTATTTTCTTTATAACTTACCCAGTCTCAGGTATTCCTTTCTAGCAATGCACAAATGGTCTAACACACCTGGTATTGTCCTTGTGCTTATGTCTTTTACAATGACTCATACCATTGCTGCCTTACTAAGAGAAGAGATAGAAAGGACAGCAGACTTGTGAGGCGCTTCTTGTATTACTATCTTACTAAATGGGATTATAGACTTGTCTACTCATAGCTAATAAACAGTAGAGCCAGAATGTTAAGCAAGATTGGAGGACTTCAAAACTTACTCTCTTTCCACTGCCACCCATCGTGCCAATTCTGAGATATGGCAGCCTTTACAAATGAACGTTCCAGATGTGCGATATTCTGCTTTAGTGGATGAATAGCCTCTCATTCATAACATTTGATACAATCGATGTTTCGTATCATAGGACTAATGATCAACCTACCTTCAATACAAGATGTTCAAGCTGATAAGGAAGAACTCACCTCTTATCTACTGATATTAATGCCTCTGCTCCATAGTTATCAAGTAAACATATAAATCTTCTCTTATATATTTCATCTTGATTATGAACAGGATATTATGTAACTTAATGTGAATTTGCCATTTTCTATTTATCTATGATCACACATTTTATATTTCTGTATCCTAAAGTGAGAAGTAAGCAGGGATGCAATACTTCTCTCTTATAAAGTAAATTCAAACCTACAGATGTAAAGTGGCTTGTTTACTAACCACTTAGAAGTTAACTGTGAAACTGAAATAAATTTAATATATTAGGCCTGGTGAGGTGGCTCACACCTATAATCCCAGCACTTTGGGAGGCTGGGGAGGGTGGATCACGGGGGTTCAGGAGCTTGAGGCCAGCCTGGCCAATGTGGTGAAACCCCATCTCTAATAAAAATAAAAAAAATTATCTGAGCATAGTGGCATGTGCCTGTAATCCCAGCTACACAGGAAGCTGAGGCAGGAGAACAGCTTGAAGCCAGGAGGCAGAGGTTGCAGTGAGCCGAGATCATGCCATTGCACTCCAGCCTTGGCAACAAGAGCAAAACTCTGTCTTAAAAAAAATTAATGTATTATCCTGCCTATTTCCCACGTCTTACTAGAGATTTCAATTTTAGTATAGAATCTTCTCCCAGGTTTCTACTCCCAAGCCAAGATCAGCTTTTCTTCTGATCCAAGGTTGGTCCATACACTTGTGTTTTGACTTCTACCTCCTTCTATCTCTTAATTATTATCCCCTTAAGATATTTTTCCCTATAGGTATCTCTTATTTCATATTTTAGACTTTTTTTTTCCTTTGGCTCTTTTATTCAGTATGTAAACATGATTGCAGATGTTATAAACTGAGAAGCTGTGTAGCATCTTTGGTAATTTTAACTGTTGTGCGTAAGTTTTTGGCAAAGCTATATCTCTACAGATTTTGTTGCTTCTTTGAGAGATATGTTTCTGTTTTATGAATATACTTATAATGTAGTCTGCTTGTATACTGTAATTTATTCTTTGAGATTGCATGTATTCTTGCTTGAGCAGCTGTTTTCTGGAATGAGGATCTCAAATGAAGAGGGCTTTAATAAAGAGATATAGGCACAGTTTTAAATTGATACTGAAAGAACTCATCAAAGGAAGGACATTTTTATGTGTGTATAAACATTTTAGGGAATTCTTGATTTCTTACCAGTGGCATTGTCTAAGACGAAATGACCTAGATGCTGGGAAATGACTTTGTTGAGAACTGTTGTGTTCAGATATGATTGTCCTGGTGGGGCCAGAGGAAGAGCCACATCTCTGTGAAGGTGAGGTCTGTCCTTAAGGGAGAAGATATTTCTTCAGCTAATCGACTAGGAAAAATGAACATCCTGTAACAAGAAGTCAAAGCTCATGGTATAGTGAAAGGAAGACTTTTTTTCCCATTTAAGGTCTTGGGGCAGTGAAGATTAAACTCAAGGGTATGATATAGTCAGGGCACTCTGTAGAGGTATGAGCTGGCACTCTGTAGAGGTGTGACCTGGTATTGTCATGTTTCTTATTGAAGATAGGCTAGTCTTTACATATATGATATGAGACATGGATTTTATGATCAAGAGGCTATAAGTCCGTGTATCCCATATGGCTAGAAAGATTGTATGACCCTGAGAATGGGCCTGAACCTGGGGACTGTGAGATCATCTACATACAGCAGAAGTTGATAGTTAATCTCTGTGTTGTAATTTCGTTGAATCTCCAGTAAGGCCTAAAATATTCAGTCTTTTCTTGGCTCTATGACTGAAAATATAGGCAGATGTGCCTAGGATGATGATAGCAGTGATGGGCACCAGTGATGGGCACCAGATGGGCACCAGGCTGGGCCTGGCAGAGTGTAAATCTTATGCCAGAGCATCAGTGACCAACTCCATGAGAAGGCCAGCACATGTGAAAAAGGCTCCTGGGAAACTTAGAGATATAATTGGAAGATTATTAAATGGACTCAGAGTCATGGCATTCACAGGCACGTTACCTTTTAGATTAGAGAACACAACAGTATCTTCAATAGTCCTTCATTTCCCCTCCTGCCTCACAATAAAAAATACCTCTTGCCTCTAACCCTGAAAATATGCAGTGAAAAAATAATTATTGTACTCTTTGTAACCTCTGAGGGATAATGAAATTGCCAGAGGAATGGCAGGGAAAGAGTGATCAATTAAAAAATAAACCCAGGAATTATAAGTGGTAAGTTGGATGTTGATTTTTGACCACATTTGAGAAAGCAATTTCTAGGTAAGCTTTGGTTAGAATGAAAGTGGAAAAAATAGTGAGTCAGGTTACAAAAATGGGAAACAGTACAGTAGACATCAGAAAGTTAGGATTATAGTCCTGATTAATGCTTACTAACAGTGGATTCTTATATTATTTTACCATTCTGAGTTTTTATTTCTTTGATAGTGCAAGGAGAACACTTCTATCTTCTCTGCTGGTATCATAGTAAGAATAACTAAATGATATATGCAAAAGATATACACACCTATGTTATTATTTCTACCAGTCAATGGCCCCTTACATCCCTTTAAATCATGATTCCCTGACTCTGTGAAAGCTAGACATATATAGAAATATTTAAAACTATTAATAGTAATTAATGTGCCATTTTCCATATTATATTGAGACACTAGAATAAAAATATTTTCAATAGTACATTTGGTTTTTATAATCCAGAGTTAAAACTTTATGCAATCAATATTATTATCCTTGGGAATTTAGACAAAATAATAATAAGCATTGTCATCTACAGAAAGAAGCATTTTCAGTTCATCAATTGCTGCAGATCCATATTCCTTTACTGGATTTTCTTAGCCACACTATAATAAAGTGTATATGGAATCATCTGTCTGCCAAAAGGTAAAATTTCAGAGCAAAGAATTTTTGTTTGGAAGGTAGTAGCAAGTATATGAAAATAGCCATCTGTATTAGCCTGCTAGGGCTGCTGTAACAAATGCCATAGACTGGGTAGCTTAAATAACACAAATGTGTTTACTTTCACAGTTCTGGATGCTGGAAGTCCACGATTTAGATGTTGGCAGGGTTGGGCTCTCCTGAGGCCTCTCTCCTTGGCTTTCAGATGACTGCCCTCTCACTATGTCCTCTCATGGCCTTTCCACCGTGTGCACATCTCCAGCATCTTTTTCTCTTCTTAGAAGGACACAAGTCATATTGATTTAAGATCCCATGCTATGACCTGATTTAATTTTAACTGCTCTTTAAAGGCCCCATCTCCAAATACAATCACATTGAGGGTTTAGGCCTTCAACACATAAATTTTAGAGGGGACACCATTTGGTCCACGACAACATCATAAGACAATTTTCTAAGGCTGAACAAATTAGCAAAACCTAAAGTACATTAATAATGTATAGTGACAAATCTAAAACCTAATGCCAGCTAATGGCAACTAAAAGAATAATTAGCCCATTCATTCATTTTCTTTCTGGGTGTGGTATAATTAAAGAAAATTATTGATTCATAAAAAATACTTAGCTTCAATCCAGGTGTGAACATGTTGGCTGTGATTGATTCTCTCTTATAAAGGCGTAATTCATGACATTAAAATATGAAATATTAAAAACATTGATTCATTTATTATAATCAAAGTCCAAGATTTTATTTGAACCCACATAGAGGACAATTTAGGAATATTTAGGTTGTGATATAAAGTACCATAGAAATGACTACCTGTGTGTTAATATGAGATTATACTGGTAGAAAAGAGCCGTACCTTTGGGGATGTTGCTTAGTCTCTTTGACAGTCAGTATCCTCAATGGCAAAATGAAGAAGTTTTTTAGTGAAGACCAAATTTCTGATAATCTCAAAAGCATAAACGGTTCTCTGCTGGGTGTCAGCCCTGAGTGAGGTTAAGAGGTTTTTTTTGAGTTTAGAGTGGTGGGGATGGAGAGGAAGCTTCTTCCTCACTCAAGGAAGATGGACTATTAATATGAGACCTTACTTGGGGGCACTTCTGCAAGTGGGCAGGTGACCTTGTGCACAGATGGGTGCACAGATGGTCATGGCTCTGTCTTCTGTCACTTATCCGCAGTGGCGAAAAAAGATGCACTACAATCGATTCATGCCTACAGGAGGCGCTCCTTCACCCAGCTCAACTGATTTTCTTTTCTCCTTGAGATCTTTTGGTAAAATTAGTCGTGTTTGTTCTCCACTGAGACTGGACTGGCCATCCCTCTGGAACCCTGGCACTGTTGTCTTTTGGGTCTCTTTTTCTTCTATGTGGTCAGTGGTAAGATTCAAGTTTGAGATTTATGAAATGACCTGGCCTAGTTTATCAGTAATCCCTTCATTAGAGTTTCTGACATAAATACAGTCATCGAATAAGTAAATAGCAACCCTAACTGAAAGTCTTAACACCTATGAGTATAACAAGAAAGATGATCTCTAAATCATTGATAGGTTGATCATCAAAATGTCAAGAAAAACATATTTACTTTATTTGAATAAACTTTATAACATTTTTCTCTATAAACACTCTATTCCTCCATTAATTTACATTAAACATAAAGAATTAGGTTTGAAAGGAAGATATTCGACAGAAGTCAAATATCACTGCAACCCTGTGTGATGGGGAACTCAATCTATTTCCATGGTAGTTTTAATTATTTTTATGGTAGTTGACATCTCACCAACGGAAGTAACCCACCACTCCCTCAAATTAAAAAATAAATAAATAAATAAATAAATAAATAAATAAATAAATAATAAAATAAAGTGAGGCAGGGAGAAGAGAGAGGTGGTTTTTCTCTGGGCATAAGCTGGTTTGGGATAAAGTATTTTGTGAAAGGGTACGTTTTATAAATCAGCAAAGAGAATATGAGAATAGCTCATGGAAAATTCAGACTACCAATCACTCTGGCGATTCACAAAAACGTGCTGAAGATCCACCTGGGGCACGTGATTGTTACTGCAAATTCAGTAAAAGTCTGTGACCTGCATTTTTTTTAATAAGAAATATTCACATCAAACCAATGGTGCAAAATTAATGTGTAGGGATATGCATATTTTAATCTGTTAAATAATAGGATGGGGATAACACATTTTGCATACATTGCTGACTACATTCGTGCTTTCTGCCTCCATTCTGGGAAACAAAGCTGGCTTAGATGAGTCATTCCTTGCATTTATGTTTTTCTGTGACTATTTTGCTCTGGATTCAAGTTATGTGTCTTTGTTCAGTAAATGCACTTAGAATAAACATTATCCTTAATGATCATCTTGATTCCAAGAATCATAACTGACTGTTATTGGTTCTTAAGATGGCTGAGATTTTATTAGCTCATTTTAGTGGCCATGTATAAATTTAAGTTAATTGACATTGTAGGCAAGTATGTGTTTGCCAACGTCCATCCTTGTAGATATGTT
This sequence comes from Pan paniscus, assembly GCF_029289425.2. Classification (NCBI taxonomy): domain Eukaryota; kingdom Metazoa; phylum Chordata; class Mammalia; order Primates; family Hominidae; genus Pan; species Pan paniscus. Next base: position 22,786,094 of record NC_073271.2, read on the forward strand.
TTTAAGCACCCATTCCACTGCGTCTCCTCATTCTCTCCATCAGAAAGTGAACAGGAAATTAAAACTAATTTTAATATTATGCAAGGCAAAACATAATTAAGAAAATGTGTAAAAAATTAAAAAGCTGAAATCCTCATAATGCAGTTCAAAGCTAAATAGAAAATGATTTTTTAATTATATGCTCATTTGAGTTATGTGCCACAGCCTCCCAAGAGAGATGCCTGTTTAAATCCAAGTACTGACCTCAGCGCTTCATTATTACACCATGGGGTGGTATAAAAGGAAGTAAAATTTTTCTCCCTCCGTCCCCTCCCTCCTTCTTGTCTGGGTTTGGGAGAGAGTATGGTAAGAATATGGTTCTCACTGTTCCCAATCCAACATTCACTCATCTTCTCAAGGATGTGCTCAATACTGGGGCATTGGGTTGGGGAGAGATTGATTATTAAATTGCTTCTTATAGGGAATCTCAAGCATCCTTCACGTTTGGAGCTCAATCTGCCCATCACGTTCAATTCCTTAACTTTTTTAGCAGTTCAGCAGGGCCAGCAGATTTGCTTTCTGGGCAGTCAGGTAGCTTTCATCTTTCTTTGGCCAGCTAAATCCATTATTACTCATCTGTCTGTTCTCCAGCTTCTAAAATTGTGTTGACCTGTCTGCACTTGTCTCTTTACTGCTCTCTTTATCTGTGTGAGATTCTGACTTTTACTTTTTTAAAAATCTCTTTGATGTCATTGTGGTTAGATTTCTGAAGGCAGCATGGGAAAATATATCTGTGCAATCTGCCATTCTTAAACAGATGTCCCTAAGACAGTATTTTGAATTAGAGTTTAGATTTTTGAAACAATACATTTTAAAAGGCATTTTAGTTGAGGGCATAAAAATGAGAAAAAATACTAAAGCAGCTCTCTTTTGCATTACTATTTGCATTAAACATGCCTTATAGCCTTGATAGCTGGGGAGATCCTAGAACCAACATAAGAAACAAATTCTTGAATGTGTTTATAAATCCTTGAAAAAATAATTCACAAGTATATTATTTCTTCATAAAGTAGGCAGAAAATCAAACAAACCCCAAATCCCAAGGAAAAAGTAAGCAGTAATTAAAAATCTATTATTAAACAGTGAGAACAGCAAAATTTATTTTTATGGCACTGTGGCAATAATGGAAGTTTTTCAAAAAGCCATATATGTAACAATATTTACCATTAGCCAGCTACGGAACACTCCCAGTTAAAATTTTAGAAACTTATCTGATATTAATTCTTTAACAAAGAAGCTGACATAGTAATGTTCTTGGTAAGAATATGGTCCCTGAAGTTCTCAATCCAACATTCGCTCCTCTTCCCAAGGATGTCCTCAGTGCTGGGGCATTGGGTTGGAAAAGGATCTTGTAAAACCGCATGGTACAGGCTTTCATCCTGTTTTACTTAAAAAAAAAAAGAAAGTTGGGATCCTCTTTCTAGGTCTCAGCTGAGGTTAAAGAAAAAGTTTGCGTATTAAACACCATCATTTAATGACTATAGGTTGCTGGTGTGCTGAGTTAAAGGTAATGAGACACAAGACAAAAACTCTGGTTTAATCACAGTATTTTCCATGTTATTTAAAATTTTAATCTTACCACAAAGTGTGAATCTGTCTTCAGGAGTAAAACTCAAGCAGGCCTTAAACTTGGATGGGTTTAGGAAAGAGCCCAGAATATTGACCCCTGCCTGTCAGGAAACATTAGAAACATTATGTGGTTGCTTTACACTTGATTTATGCACTAGTTGGGCTTGTAGACTCTTTGCAAAAGTCTGAATTTTTCCAAAAATTCAGTGATGGGAAGAAGGGGTGGTGTGTGTGAGTGTGTGTGTGTGTGACCTAAAACCTCTAAATAAATGCATGGGAAACTTCTCGCATCTGGTTGTATTCTCTCTCTTCACAGATGGAAGCATGAACAGCTGTGTTTCCCTAGCTCTTTCCATGATATTTCTGGGAACTGAGAAACTGTACCTCTGTGTAATCTCCTTATGTGACTAAATCCATACATTCCTATATTTTTTGCTGTCAGCTGAGCTATTTTAACTGTGTTTGTTGACCTCTTTCCATCAAGAACATTACCATTTTATTGTGCTAACAATATACCACCACCACCACCGCCACCACCAATTTAGAGTTTTCATGGCATTGGGAACATCTCACTGGGAATAGATCTGCTTTCCAAAAACGTAAAGGCTTAGCCTACAAAATCCGAGAAAAGTTACAAACCTGTACTGTTAGGTTAACATGGGAAGTAGTAAACTTCTCTATTAAGATTCTGCCCTTTTATACTTTCTTCATTGTATTTTTTTGAGTCATTTTGCATTCGTTTGAGCATTGGGAATATCCCAGTATCATCTTGGGCAGTGGGTGACTTCCATAGTGCCAGACAGCTCTACTGTCTTGGGGAGGTCTTCTGTGACACCTCAGCTCGCTGCAGTGAAGTGCTGGCTCATGCCAGCTGACTGTGTTTATCTCCTCCCAACTTTGCATTTGTCAAAGAGAAGTTGGTAACATAGATCAAGCATGGTGGGAGTAATTACACCATTGGAATTTTCCATCGCTACCAATCAGGGCTTTTATTGTCCTCCTCTCCCCCAAGCAGATGGTTAAACATTAACCAGCCTACCACTGTTCCCAATTATCTACACATTAATATACATTCTGATATATTTAAATGTGTTATGTTATAGCATAAATGATAATAAAAAATCAAAACGTCTTTTCAAAGCAACTGCTCCAGTCTTAAAAAAATACCGCATGCTCTTAGTATAGCCAGTACATAAAAATAGTTACCCAATATAAATAGTAAATAGTTATCCAGTCCCTTACACATTGTATTTAGCTGTTGGTAATGCTGATTCACATAATGAAGGGCCTGGAAGTTCAGCTATGATATGGTTAGGCTTTATGTCCCCATCCAGATCTCATCTTGAATTGTAACCCCCATAATCTCCATAATCCCCACCTGTCAAGGGAGAGACCAGGTGGAGGTAATTGAATCACGAGAGCGGTTCCCCCATGCTGTTCTCGTGATAGTGAGGGTGTTCTCACAAGATTTGATGGTTTTATAAAGGCCTTTCCCCCCTTCACTCAGCATTTCTCCTTCCTGCTACCTCGTGAGGAAGATGTCTTGCTTCCCCTTCGCCTTCCACCACGATTGTGAGTTTCCTGAGGCTTCCCCAGCCATGCTGAACTGTGAGTCAGTTAAACCTCTTTCTTTTATAAATTACCCAGTCTCGGAGAGTTCTTTATAGCAGAATGAGAATTGATTAATATAAGCTACTTCTGTGTCTCCCAAGCATTCTAGCTTAAAGTCTTCTTACTTACTATACTTTCTAAAGGGTCCTCTTAGGAATTTGTTGAATCATGTGTTCACTTCTGAGTGGGTTAGTACTATAAAAGAAAATTTGTTATTATTGTAAAATATTTCAGTCATAATACAAGACACAAAGGCTGTTACAATAACCTCTCATGTATTCACAGCCCAATGTAAAGAAAAGTAATGGAAAATTCCCATCTCTTAGCCCACTTCCATTTGTGCAGAGGTAACTATTATCCTCTATTTGATATTTTCATTCTTATATCGTTCTTGATACATTTTCTACACCTGTGCTGTTATTTTTATTACTTTAAGTGCTTGAATAAATAGTATAACATTCTTTTAAATTTGCTTTTTTCCTTTGCTCAATATTTGTGAGAATTATCCAAGTAGATACAAGGAGCCCATGTTTAGCTATTCCAGTGCCATATCGTGTTCATTTTAACGTTATATCACAATGTATTAATTGTTCTGTTTACAAGACATTTATGCTATTTTGACTATTTCATAAACGTGCTACTTATGAACATTTTTGTATATGTGTTGTTATGCATGTATCTGAGAGTTTCTTAAAACATATAATTAGGGGTAGAATTACTAGAGAGTGAAGAGTGCCTCTCTAGCTTTCTTAGATATTGCCACGTGTTCTCTAAAGTGATAATAATTTACCTTACATCTAGTAGAATATAAGAGTTATAGTTGCTTTATAATCTTCCTAAAATGTAGTACTGTTAGACTTAAATTTGAGCTGGTATGATGGATGTGAAATTAACAAAGTGGTTTTAAGTAAAAACACTTAATATATTATTAAACACAAAGTAGCAGGAGAATAAAAAATGGAAAAACTCAAATGTACTTCAACAATAGAAAGTATAAACAGGCAATAATGTATGCATACAATAGAATATCACTTGGCAATAAAATGAATGAAATGCTGATACATGAGAAATATGGATAAATCATAAAATGGTGATAGAAATCATTATACTGATCAGCTCTGTTATTGTGGGGAACTGCCTGACAAGGGTGCAAATGAACTTTCTGGGTTAATGTAAATGTTCTGTGTAGCTTGAAAGTTGGGAATTGTTAACAGGTGTATGTGTTTGTCAAAATTCATTAAACAGTACATTTGAAGGTATGTACATTTTACAGAATGTAAGTTACACATCAATTTTTTAACAAAAGAGTACAGGAAGAAAGTGAAATTGTGAGATCAAAGAAAAAACATTGAATATGAACATCCACAATTTTTCTTCCCACTCCCACATTAAAAGAAAAACTCCTTTACTGTTTAATAGCTTTCAGGACTTTTTTTCTATTTGTTATTTTTTTTTCTTTTTTTCTTTTTTTTCTTTTTCTTTTCTTTTTTTTTTTTTTTTTTGAGATGGAGTCTTGCTCTGTCACTCAGGCTGGAGTGCAGTGGCACAATCTCGGCTCACTGCAACCTCCGCCTCCCAGGTTCAAGTGATTCTATGCCTCAGCCTCCTGAGTAGCTGGGATTACAGGTGCCCACCACCACACTTGGCTAATTTTTTTGTGTTTTTAGTAAAGATGGGGTTTCACCATCTTGGCCAGGCTGGTCTTGAACTCCTGACTTTCTGATCCACCTGCCTCGGCCTTCCAAAGTGCTGGGATTACAGGTGTGAGCCACCACACCCGGCCTATTTGTTAATTGTTAATAAATACATTTTTAATTTGTAATTTTTGTAGGTATGTAGTAGGTGTATATATTTATGGGGTACATGAGATACTTTGATACAGGCATGCAATGCATAATAATCACATCAGGGTAAGTGGAATATCCATCAGCTCAAGCATTTATTCTTTATTTGTTATACAAACAATTCAATTACAGTATTTTTTGCTATTTTAAGAATTACAATAAATTATTGTTAACTGTAGTCATCCTGTTGTGCTATCAAATACTAGATTTTGTTCATTCTATCTATGTTTTTGTACTCATTAACCATCCTCACTTCCAACATCCCTTCCCTCTCTGACTACCCTTCCCAGCCTATGGTAACCATCATTCTACTCTCTATCTCCATGAATTCAGTTGTTTTACTTTTTAGCTCCCACAGATAAGTGAGAATATGTGAAGTTTCTCTTTCTGTGCCTGGCTTATTTCACTTAACATAATGACTTCCATTTCCATCTATATCGTTGCAAATGATTGGATCTCATTTTTTATATGGCTGAATAGTACTCCATTGCATATATGTACCACATTTTCTTGATCCATTTATCTGTTGAGGGACACTTGCTCCCAAACCTTGGCTATTGTAAATAATGCTGCAATAAACATGGAACGCAGATATCTCTTCAATATACTCATTTATTTTGGGTATATACCAGCAGTGTGATTGCTGGATCTTATAGTAGCTCTATTTTTAGTCTTCTGAGGAACCTCCAAATTGTCCTCCATAGTGATTGTACTAATTTACTTTCCCATCAACAGTGTATGAGGGTTCCTTTTTCCCCACATCTTTGCCAGCATTTGTTATTGCCTGTCTTTTGGATAAAAACCGTTTTAACTGGGGTGAGATGATATCTTATAGTAGTTTTGATTTACATTTCTCTGATGATCAATGATGTTGAAAACTTTTTTCATATATTTGTTTGCCAGTTCTATGTCTTCTTTTGAGAAATGTCTATTCAGATCCTTTGCCAATTTTTAAATTGGTTTATTAGATTTTTAACTTCATATATATTCTGGTTATTAATCCCTTGTCAGATGGACAGTGTGCAAGTATTTTCTCCCATTCTGTGGGTTGTCTCTTCATTTTGTTGATTGTTTTCTTTGCTGTACAGAAGCTTTTTAACTTGATATGATCCCATTTGTCAATTTTTGCTTTGGTTGTCTGTGCTTCTGGGGTGTCGTTCAAGAAACCTTTGCCCAGACCAATGTCCTGTTGTCTCTCCAATGTTTTATTTTAGTAGTTTCATAGTTTAAGGTCTTAAATTTAAGTCTTTAATCCATTCTGATTTGATTTTTGTATATGGTGAGAGATAGAGATCTATTTTCTTTCATCTGTATATAGGTATTCAGTTTCCCCAGCCCCATTTATTGAAGAGACTGTCCCTTGCTCAATGTATGTTCCTGGCAACTTTGTTGAAAATGAGTTCACTTTAGATGTATGGATTTGTCTCTGGGTTCTCTATTCTGTTTCATTGGTCTATGTGTCTGCTTTTATGCCAGTACCATGCTGTTTTGGTTACTATAGCTCTGTAGTATAATTTGAGGTCAGGCAATGTGGTTTCTCCAGTTTTGGTCTTTTTGCTCAGGATAGCTTTGGATATTCTGAGTATTTTGCGGTCTCATATAAATTTTAGAATTTTTTTTCTATTTCTGTGAAGAATGCCATTGGTATTTTGATAGGAATTGCATTGAATCCATTGAATGTTTTGGGTAGTGTGAACATTTTAACAATATTGATTCTTCCAATCCATGAATATCAATTTTTTTCATATTTTGTTGTCTTTTTTATTTCTTTGATCAATATTTTAAAGTTTTCATTGCAGATATCTTTTACTTCTTTGGTTAGGTTAATTCTTAGGTATTTAATTTTATGTGTAGCTGTTATAAGTAAGATTACTTTCTTGATTATTTTTCAAATTGTTTATTGTTGGCATATAGAAATGCTATTGATTTTAAAAAGTACTTTTTATTTCAACACTTTTAAGGTACAAGTACTTTTTGGTTACATGAATAAGTTGTGTAGTGGTGAAGTCTGAGATTTTAGTGAAGCCATTACCTGAGCTACTGATTTTTGTATGTCGATTTTCTATTCCTCGTTTTTACTGAATTTATTTATCAATTCTATTTGTTTTTTGGTGGAGTCCTACAGACAATAATTTGACCTCTTCCTTTCCAATTTGGAAGCCCTTTATTTCTTTCATTTGTCTGATTGCTCTTGCTAGAACTATGTTGAATCATAGTGGTGAAAGTAGGCATCTTAGTCTTTTTCTAGATCTTAGAGGAAAGGCTTTGAATTTTTCCCCATTCAGTATGATACTAGCAACAGGTCTGTCATTTATGGCTTTTAATGTGTTGGGGTATGTTTCTTCTATACCCAGTTTTTTGAGGGTTTTTTTGTCATGAAGGGGTGTTGAATTTTATCCAATGCTTTTTCAGCATCAATTGAAATGATCATATGGTTTTTATCTTTCATTCTATTGATATGATCTATCATATTAATTGATTTACATATGTTGAATTATCCTTGGGTCCCTGGGATAAATACCACTTGGCCATGATGAATGATCTTTTAAAAGTGTTGTTGAATTTGATTTGCTAGTATTTTGTTGACGATTTTGCATCAATATTTATTAGGGATATTGACCTGTAGTTTTCTCTTTTTGATATGTCACTGTCTAGTTTTGGTATCAGGATAACACTGGACTCATAGAATATGTTTGGAAGTATTCCTGCCTCCTTTACTTTTTGGAATAGTATAAGTAGGAGTGGTATTAGTTCTTCTTTAAATTGGTAAAATTCAGCATTGAAGTCATTAAGTCCTGGGCTTTTCTTTGCTCAGAAAATTTTTATTACGTCTTCAATCTAGTCACTTGTTATTGGTCTGTTCAGGTTTGGGATTTAATGGTTCAATCTTGGTAAGTTGTATAAAAAAATCCATCTCTTATGGATTTTCCAATTTATTGGAATATAGTTGCTTGTAGTAGCCTCTAATGATCCTTTGAATGTCTGTGACATTGGCTGTAATGTCTCCTTTTTCATATTTGATTTTATTTGAGTCTTCTCTTTTTCTTAGTCTGACTAAAGGTTTGTCAATTTTCTCTATCTTTTCAAAGAACTAACTTTTCATTTGATTAATCTTTTGTATTGCTTTCTTTATTTCAATTTCATTAATTTCTGCTCTGATCTTTATTATTTCTTTTCTCCTAATTTTGGGTTTGATTTGCGCTTGCTTTTCTAGTTCTTTAAGATGCATTGTTAAGTTGTTTGAGGTTTTTCTACTTTTTTGATGTAGGTGTTTATTGCTATAAACCCTCTTAGTACTGCTTTCACTGTAACCCATAGGTTTTGGTATGCTGTGTTCCCAACATCATTTGTTTAAGAAATTTTTAAAATTACTTCTTAATTTCTTCATTGACCCACTGGTCGTTCAGGAGCATATTATTTAAATTTCCACGTGTTTGTATAGTTTCCAAAAATCCTCTTGTTTTTGACTTCTAGTTTTATTCCATTGTGGTCAAAGAGGATATTTGATATGATTTCAACTTTTTTGAATTTTTTTAACATTTATTTTGTGGCCTAACATATGGTTTATTCTTGAGAATGATCCATGTGCTGAGAAGAATGCATATTCTGTGGCTATTACATAAAATGTTCAGTAAATAACTATGAGGTCTATTTGGTCTATAGCGTAGATTAAGTCCAATGTTCCTTTATTTATTTTCTGTTTGGAAGGTCTGTCCAATGCTGAAAGTGAGGTGCTGAAGTCTCCAGTTATTATTGTATTGAGGTCTATCTCTCTCTTAACTCTAATAATATTTGCTTTATATATCTGGGTGCTCCAGTGTTGGGTGCATATATATTTCAAATTGTTATAGCCTCTTGCTGAATTAACCCCTTAACATTATATAATGACTTTCTTCATCTTCTATTATTATTTTTAAATTATGTGTTTCTCACCACAATGGAAGCAACTGCAACAATATAGAGAGAAAAAGTTGAGGGAGCTGGACAGAGAGAGAAGGAACATTGATAGCCACTATCTTGCTACACTGTGTAAGATTAAAAGAGAGTCTCAGATAAAGAGATTTTAACACATTTTGCTCATTGTTAAAAATACAGTTCCTCTTTAATGCTTTCCAAAAGCAGCAGTAAAGATTTAAATTGCCTCCCAATTTCTCTTGGACATTGCACCAGTGTTTCACTTAAATGTATTCTCTTTGCAGAGGTAGACCAGGAAACAGTGTTTCCTGAGGCACACTAGCATCATATGTTCAATCCTAATATATTTTTATTATCATTCTTAAGACACATCAGACAAATTTTAGCATTTTGTCTAATGTGTGACATCCTTTGGTTAATTTATTTTAATAAGTGACAGTCTTTGGTGGATTTATTTTAAATGAATTATACAAGAAAAGTGATTTAAAAATAAATAAATCAGTAACAATGAAATATTTTATTTTGGAATATTAAGTAATGTGTTGTAATAAAACATGCAAAAGTAACTTTCATTATCTGGTATGGAAAATGTTGCAATTTGTATTTTTTCATGATTTCATGTTTTGTTTCTAGATTAGACAAATAGGCATTTAAAGCTGTTATTTCAATTATGCTTTGTAAATTAGCTTCAGGAGTTTAGGCAATCATTTTCAAAGAGGCAAATGTTAAATTAGAGGTATTCCATTGCTGTATTTTGTCTTTTTCACATTGATCTTCAAAGTTGAAGTATCATTTAAATGCTAGTTATGAGTTTTGATCAGCTGGATATAATAACAATTACTCTGAAACGAAATTTCAGGTTTTTGTGTGCTTCTCATTACCTGCAGTCCGAAATCATTGTTCCTTATGCTACCTGCTTTTAATGAAGGGTCCAGTATGGGTATATAGGTTGAACATCCCTAATGTGAAAATCCAAAATTCAAAATGCTTCAAATTCTGAAACATTTTGAGCACTGAAAAGATGACGCAAGTGGAAAATTCCACACCTGCCCTCCTGTGATGGCTCACAGTGAAAATGTGGTCAAAGCTTTGGAGCCGGGCTCTATTGTAGCCACAACCAGCCTCTAGCAATCTGTAGTTGGAGCTGGATGGATCTTCAGAGGTGCGCCAAATACAGCGAAGGTGTCCAGGCCCTCATGGCCTTACATCCACCTTTCTCTGGATGCCAGCAGGCCCTGGGAAGGGAGATGACTTCCATCAAGGATCAAGATGGCTCTCCTCAGTGGAGGGTTATCACAGGGAGGGAGGTGTGAATGGGAAAACTGGGAGTAAGAGGGAGCATTCAGCATTGAGGAAGAAGCTCCTCAGTCTAGAAGGAGAATCCCTGGGCTAAACCAGAGCATCTACTATAGAGGGGGAGGCACACTATTTAGAGGTTGAAGAAAGATGCAAAGTGTGATAAGAACGAAGGAGATGAATGAATTGGAGGTAGGTAATAATGTTACCTTTAGGAAGAAGGAAAAGTGTGGGTTAGAACCTAGGACTATTATTTATGAGACTGAAAAGAAGTTTGCTCAAATGAGATTTTATACTCAAGTCCTTATTTAATGTTTGTGATGTTAATCTAAAATATGATTGTCTATGAACCTTGAATATGATCCAATATTGAACCTGAATATGGTCCAATATATGTCAGCAATATAATTTATTATTATTTTTGAAACAAGTGCCATTTTACATAAAATCTATTACTTCAGTGCAACTTTCTGCCTTTAAACCTGTTAAAAATTTCCTATTGTTGTTATCATTATCTATCTTCCTTATGTGTTTTACTTGTGTATTGCAGGTTCTTAATGAAAAATTTTCTTTCCCCTCTGCTCTCCTCTTGGAGGTCATAATGACAATTACATATCCTTCGTGCTCATACATAATACATGAATACTACAGAAGTAGGTTATTGAAGTATTTCACTTATCTCCTGTATCACCTTTTCATCTTATGTGTACTGAGGAGAAATTTAATATACAGATGTTCTCTTCCACTTTTAAGCACTAATTGTAAATTTAGGTTGCATATACGTGAAAGAGAGTTTAAAGAAGTTTGTTAATTTGGGGAATAAATAGTGTACTAGACCTATATTCCAGTTCTGGCTAGATCTGTATTCCACTCTGTGCTCTGCTGTGAACTTTGTGTAGAACCTTGACCAAGCAGTTTTATATCTCTAGTCTCAGTTATTATTTGTAAAGTTCAGTTTTGCATTGTGTGATTTGTAATGATATTTTTCTGTGAAATTGAAGCTGGGCTAAGACTCTGTAGGATCCCGCATTCTTTGACTGTTGACTACATCTTACATTTTCTAATTGTTCACAATAGTTTTTTTTCAGAGACATTTTTCTTTCTTTATGCACTGTCGCTCAACATAGGTAATTTAGTATGCAACTAAATTTCACATTAAATATTACACTTTCGCTTGGTTTCATAAATTTAAATCTAGTTCAAAACTGTAGTAGGATCACTTACATATACCTCTAAACTCACATGCTATAAAATCTAATAGTTTAATTATTTTTCATAATTGTTCAAAAACTCCTAGGAACCTTCCATTGCCACTGAAAGAAAGGAAAATTCAAATTCCCTTTCAGGCCTGTTTCTTTGTTTCCCATCCTAAGTTCCAAATGGAAGGACAGCTCACAAGGCGAGGGATCCAGATCTATGTGTGAACTGTGTGTCATCAGGACTCCTACCATCTCTCTTCTCGCTGGCTACGGGCACCAGTGCCTACTGTGGTACAACTGGCTCCTCTGGATATGTTGTGGTTTATGTTTCCTCCCCTGCTGAAGTCTGGGGCTGGTGAATATTTTCTGTGGGTTCTACTTTATAGGTACAGACTCTGTTCTTGTCCATGGAGCGATAACTTCTGGCTGCTGTTTCCTTGTGAGGCATAATTGATGGTCTTCAGGCACTAGCTAGGCATCTCTTCCACAGCTTCTTGGCGTTTGGGATCCAGTGGAATCTTGATGGCTACTTCTACCTGGGATCTTCTGGGGACAAAATCCCATTGCTTTGGAGTTCCAACTTATCTTTCTGTTTTTTTTTTTAATACCCACTGCATAAACCTGAACACAAACATATGAACATCTCCTGTATAGCCTCCTCCCAGCCCCCTCGCCACTCGGAGAAGTGAGTGAGGTCTCTCTCACTCCTCTTTCCATCTGAGGGACTTCTTCTGTGTCAACTCCATCCTCCAACTTTCCAAAGTGGGATGCAACTTTCATCTTTCCTGGAGGCATGTTGATTCTCAAAATCAAGGTGCCTTGAGTTATTGAAATCACAACCTTCCCACTCCTAAAGCATGTAATCTCAAAAGTGAAATCTGCCTGGCTGCATCTTGTGTGATGGAGAAGGAAATGTGCTTGGCGGGCCCCTTTAAATCTGATGGGAATGGGGAGGACATTAGGGGTTACTGCTCAGACCCACATGCCAGGTGACTCTGTGGGCTGCTAGGCCTAAGTGTGACCTACAGAAACTTCCTCAGCAGGTCCTGCAGGGCAAGCATTTGGACCTTTTGAAGCAGCAGAATCAATTTTGCTTGAACTTTCTGTAGCTGACTGCATTGCTCTGTGGTTCCTCTAGCAAATCTCGGTATGAGAATTACTGTGAGCCCTCTAGGGCAGCTTGTTTCAAACTGTGTGTTGTGACCCATTACTGATTGTGAAATCCATTTAACAGGTCTGGAGCAGCGTTTTAAAAAAATGTGAAAGAGGATAGAATAGGAAGGAAAATATCAGCTTTCATAGCCTGTAGTGAGGGCAACATTTATTGAAACTTGTTTATTTTGTTCAAGATCTTCTAAGTGTCTTGTACTGACTTAGAAATTAAAATACATTTCTTACAGAGTCCTCAGGCCATAACTTTCAAACACTACTTCTCTAAGATATATGAGCAAAGTCATGCCTGCCTGATCAAATAACTTGTTTCCTTTGAAGGAACAGCTCTTTCCCTAGTACTTGGATCTGGAAGATGGAGACTGGGTCTGACACTAGAAGACCATATTGCTCTTCATGATCTGGGTGTTATCTGACCTCCTAATCAATAAAGTAGGGCCTGACCAGTATCACTTAATCATCACACGAAAATGCCATATATGGTATTAGACAATAACCAGCCCAGAACACACAAATAATAGAAATAAGTTGTTCTCACTGCCAGTATACATCCTGATGCATAAAGTGTCACCTGCCCCATGACCCACAACTAGAGTCACATGTGGAGTTCCATTTGATGTGTTGACTGAGGGGAAAAATGAATGGATTCCAGGAACAAATCGTTCCTTTCAGAGTTCTAAAATCAGCTGTGAGTAGGTGTGCAGTGTTACATCTCCATCAGGGTAATTCTGAAGGACAGTGGACAGAGTATGCCACTGGGTTGCCCACTTTCCTGGAGGAAGAGAGAATCTAAATAAATGTTAACATCATTTCCTTGGTTGGTTCGTTGGTCTGGGATTTGAGGAGTAGTGACAATGTTTGGGGAAGAGGTATGTGGGTGAGGCTAGAGTATGGGGTTATTTGTGTTTCTCGTGAAACTTACTTCTGAAGAGACAGCTTTTAATTAATAATCACGTGGACAAGATGACCATCTCTGTGACTATCAGTCAGCCGCATCTTCCAAAATCCAGCACTAGTGCAGTGGTTAAAGTGGCAAAGGCAGTAAAAACACATGAGTTTAACACTTCTTTTTACCATGGCTTATCTGAACATTGGAGGCCCTATGTGCCATCAGCAGAAACAAAACCTGAGACTCTGTAGGAGATTGTGTTGATTGTCCCACTCAATAGGTGTACCCTAAGAGAAGAGAGATATACATGGAAATAAAGACCTGCTCTTTCTTGCTGCCTTTGGATGTTGTTACAGCACAACATGAAGCTCGGGGCTGGGCTGTCATTTTGCCACCTAGAGAGAAGATCCAAGAGATTCTTAAAAAAATTGGCTTAGAGTTCCAGACTTCTCAGAGATCCTGAACTTGCCAATCTAAAATTATTGTGATGTGAGAAGATAAACCTTCATTGTTTAAACCACGTCTTATTTGGTGTATTAGCTTTATGTGGCTGCTGTAACAAATTACTGCAAACTTGGCGGCTTAAAATAGCACACATTTATTCTCTTACTACTCTGGAGATCAGAATTCCAAAATCAGTTTCACTGGGCTGAAATCAAGGTGTCAGCAACGCTGTGCTTCCTCCAGATACTCTAGAGAAAAATCTGTTTCCTTGTCTTTTCCAGCTTCTAGAGCTGCATTTCTTGCATTCCTTGGCTTGTGGCCCTTTCCCCCATCTTCAAAGCCAGATGTGTGGCACTTTCAATATTTTCTCTCCTTCATCACATTGCCTTCTGTGTCTGTAACTTTATCCCCTTTGAAAATTATAGTATGGGATAACCCGAATAATTCAAATAATACCACATGTTAAAATCCTAAACTTAATCACATCTGCAAAATCATATAAATTAGCACTCACAGCTTCTACAGATTAGAACCTGGATATCTTTGGGGGCCATTAGGAAGCCAACCGTATTGGATATTCTATCATCACTTGGAGGTAAAAGCTTTTTTACTAATAGTCCCTCCAATACGGCAGTATGCCTGGGGTGTGGGGGACTACCAGCAATTTTCCAAGGCTCTAGGTTGATTCCTCTGGACTCCTTCCATCACAAAAGGAAATAATTGATCTTCCCTAACTTATCTCATCCCGGATTTGTATTTTCTGTTGCTTCCTACCATGCCATACGTACCTTCATCCTTGAATTTATTGCATGTCTAAAAGCTTTCAGCATGTGCAACATTGTGGGAGCTGACGCTCACAGGATTCATTAGTATTATCATGTCCCCTGCAAGTTAGAAGTTTCTCGTCTTCCAGAATAAAGAAAAACCTTATCATCACCTAGTTATAACTCATCTAGGAGACTATTTTTGCAGGGTGTAGTATGAACCAGAAGTCAATATGTGTGGCAATTCTCATATTACATGAAATGTGGGTTCAGTCTCCCAACTCTGGGATGTTTGGGCTTAGAAATTTTAGGGACCAAGGAATAAGTAGACAAAATTTATACTGGCCATCACAGGCTTTTCAGCTGCTAGATAAAAATTCACCAAATGAGAAAAAAGAAGAGAGAGCGAGAAGAATATTCCTCTTAAAGAGAAATGAGAAATAAGATTGCAATATTCATCAATATTGCTTTACTTGTGGTATAATGTATATTTCTATATATTTTATGCACAACCTCCCCCATCTTTGTGGTTAAAATGCAAGTTAAACTATACATTGAGGAATGCCAAAATTGAACAGCGACAGAACTAGAGAAAGACTGCAGCACCCCAGCGATTCTGCAGATGGTTTGATTTGGAGAAAAACAATCACTCTGACACATTTTATTGAAGTTACATTTTGGTTGATAAGTTCAAAGGACAAATTTGCAGCAAAGCATAAGATATTAAGCTGGGGGATGTTCGGTGATCGTGGCCCCTTTAATCTGTTTAGGTCTTCATTGGAGAAGATCCTGTCATAGAGTTCTGTCTGACCACAGGAAGGTTCTACCAAGTTGCAAGAAGCCCTGGTTGGGGCTTACCTAGTGGTTCATCCCTCTGCCAAGTCACATTGAAATAATTACTTCACGTGGAAGCAAACTTGCATTTACTGTATCACTTCATGTGGCTCTAGCATCCAGGTTCCAGGTACAATTTCTAAGTATGCCTCTCAACATCACCCACTCCATTGTCACAAGTTGTATTATAATGACCAGGCACCTCACATGTGTCCTTTTACAACTACATAACTACTGATGTCTCCTGGACAACGAGGTCTGAGAGGGATACACTTCTACTTGAAAATATTTCACATGAACTAGATTGAGTGGACTTCTGAAAGAATATGTGAAAGCGAATTCTCCTGAGCATATGCTACTGTGAGAACTATTTCATGCTAATGTCATGGAATATAAGATTTCTGCATGTGAGCTTTAGTTCAGGATTTCCTATCCTTTACTAAACCATGAACTGCTTTGCTTGTCGGCTGAAGCCTGTGGAGTCCTGCTCAGTATATTATTCCTAAGTTTACAAAATAAAAATACATAGAATCACAAAGAACATCGATAATATTGAAATACAATTATCAAAATAATAATATTCATGTTTTAAAAGTAGTAATACACGTGCTTTTTAAGGAATATACAAAATAATAAGCTCTAGCAGTGGGCTGAAATCTGCTTTAATTTCAAGCTAGTTTTGAACATTAATGATAGTCTGTAACAACTGTAATATGATATGAAATTGGCAGTAATTTCTTGAAAGCACAGATATTGCTAACACTTCTCTGGCTTGTTACCTATATTTTTAACTGGAAAAAATGCTAATCTATAGAGTTAGTGGTTAATGAAAAAACAATTATATTTTTTCCATTCAAGTTCAAATATCTCTGAATTTTATACACAAATCCCTTGTTTAAGGGACGCTACATAAATTCTGAAGACTTTGACAGATATCTATAGACAGTTCTTCATAAGAAGGGTACCACTATAACAAATATTACATTTTTAAGTTGTGGAGTGGGGGGAGGGGGAGGGATAGCATTAGAAGATATACCTAATGTAAATGACAAGTTAGTGGGCGCAGCACACCAACATGGCACATGTATACATATATAACAAACGTGCACTTTGTGCACATGTTCCCTAGAACTTAAAGTATAATAAAAAAAAGATACATTTTAACATTTATTTTATGGGTATGTTTCTTACCCACTTAAATACACTGTTTCATCAAAATCCTTACTTTTTTGGATTCTCCTAAGATTTTTCTCTTCCTGAAGTTCCTTTCTCAGTTACATATGTCATCAGCAGGGTTCTCAAGTTCCCTCTTCTTTCCTCCTTATTTCATCATCTCGAGTCTATCTAAGGAAGAGTATTTTTTTCTTTTTCTTCTAACAGTGAAAGAGAAAGTTGATCTACAGATTGTATATTCAACAAAGATTTTGGTCCATAATTCATGTGGCAGTCAAACAGAACCTGGTAAGATGTGAACTTTTACCAGTGGTCATTTCTGTGTAATCGCATTGTTCATTGGCCGTAACTTCATTTGTAAATCCATTTATTAAATTACATAGTATATTCATTTCAGTCTTCAGCCATTTTTTGGAAAATTCGAAAATACTTTATAAATCTAAGGTTTCACAGTGACTCACAGACATTACATTTGTCAGAAATCATATCGTATATAAGATATATTTATTATCCCAGTCCTCTACAATTAATGATATGAAGGAAAAGTAAATGCTTGCATGAAGTCTAAAGAAACTTACAAGTTCAATCATTATAGAAATCCATAGAGAGCTAATCTGCTGGTAGGTTAAAGAAAGAGTGAGGTCATATGCAAAAAGTTTATTGGCAGATTTTAGATTTGTACTGTGGTGTGAAAGAAGAGAGAGCTGAAGCCTGGGAACAGGATGAAGAAAGCTGTTCCCTGTGATACAGGGTTCAGAGGCACACTAACATGGTAGGTGGAAGAGTGAGAAAGGAGTGCAGGAGATTCATAAGGAGTTAAGCTGGTACTTGTGATTTGTGCATTAGAAAAATGTTAGATATTGAAAAAAATGAGTAAAATGGAAAATATCAGTATAGAGAATAAATGCAATAATCTAGTTTCTGTGTGATAGAATTAAATTAAAGTTTCTACCTTTTCAATGATATAAAAGTTAAGAAAGTGCTTAGAGGCCAGTTGCAGTGGTTCATGCCTGTAATCTCAACAATTTGGGAGGTTGAGGCGGGCAGATTGCTTGAGCCCAGGAGTTCAAGACCACCTAGGTAACATGGTGACACACCCGCTCTACAAAAGATACAAAAACTAGTGGTGGTGTGTGCCTGTAGTCTCAGCTACTTGGGAGGCTGAGGTGGGAGGATCACCTGAGCCTGGAAGGTCGAGGTTGCACTGAGCCAAAATTGCAGCACTGCACTCCAGCCTGGGCAATAGAGTGAGACCCTGTCTCAAAAAGAAAGAAAGGAAGGGAGGAAGGAGGAAGAAGGAAGGAAGGAAAGAAGGAAGGAATGAAGGAAGGAAGGAAGGAAGGAAAGAAGGAAGGAAGGAAAGAAGGAAGGAAGGAAGGAAAGAAGGAAGGAAGGAAAGAAGGAAGGAAGGAAGGAAAGAAGGAAGGAAGGAAGGAAAGAAGGAAGGAAGGAAGGAAAGAAGGAAGGAAGGAAGGAAAGAAGGAAGGAAGGAAATGCTTAAAGGGTCTTAAATAGCAAACATAAAGTAAAAGAAAAATAAGAATTATTAAGAGTATTCTTGAACCATATATGGTAACCATAAAATTATACTACAATGATATGTGCAATAGACAGACTATATTCATTTAATGTATATATTAAGATAAATAATATTTGATTACTTTCGATCCTTTAATATAATTGAAAAATAATTTATATTCAAATGAGGATAATATCAAAATTAGATATTGATATGTTTGTTTAACATATTTCATAATCTTTAAGATTGGTTTATCTTTAGGGACTCAATTTACACAAATGCCTTTGGATCCATTTAGAATTTTTAGTCATTTGCCAATTTTCCTGTATTTCATTCAAGTTGGCTATTCCTCCATCCCGAATTCCTCCCCAGCAACCGAAGTTCTTTGTGGACAAGTACATTCAACTCTTCTTAGAAAGTGTAAACCTTAACCTACAAAGCTGTATTTTATGTTCAGAAGCTATACAGTTGATATTATACATCTTAAAATGTATAAAAGTTCATTTCTGTAGCTATTGCATAGTTTCCTTTTAACTGCTTTAGTTCCATTATTATCAAGCAAATAACAGAAGGAAAAACATGTTCTATTGGAGGGTCTATTAAGATCTATGCTACGTATATACTTGAATTTCATAGCTTCTTCTGCATTTCTGTAATTGTAATTGATACAAATTAATTTTAGAAATCTTTTTATATAGAATGGAAATATTACAAAAGAATTATTTGTTTAACTGATACCAGAAAATTTTTTCATTAGCTTCACTCTGGTTTGCCTGATGCATGATGTGATTGGTTTAAAAACAACTTCAGAAAATGTCTCACCTAATTACGCATTTAGTCAATGGACCATGAAAGCTTTAAAGAGACTCATTCTAGTTTATTGAGTAGTTATTTATTCATAATAGAGTTTTATCAGTCTCTTGAGTAAAAAGTTATTTTAGAATTTCCTCCCACCAAAATGCACTTACATAATTACAATAAAACTATAATCTTGAAAATGCAGTTTAATGTGAAAACCACATAGATATTAGATAGTCAATATCTGAATACTGAGAAGAGACAATGTAAAAATAATGGAAAATTTTACTTGTTCTAGGAATAATCCTTTAAATAATCTTGTAAGTAAAAAATTATTTCCAATCATCTTATCCATTTCTTCTTCCACCATTCTCTTTCATGAAGAAAAAAAGTGTTTTCGAAGCAACAGTATCTGGAGGGATAATATAAATACATTAAAAAATTATTAAAACTATAACCACTCTCTTTCTAAACTTCATCCTTAAAGCAAGTGGGAAAGAAGAAAGAGGCCAAATGTTTCCCTAAGCTGTTTAATCATACAAACTGGATTTTAGTTGACTCTTAAAGGAGTGCCTTTGTTGGATTTACACAGTCATGTTTAAATAGCTAGCTTCCAAGTTCTCAGAGTGAGGGTCAAGTAATATGTTTTTAATTTCAGGAGCACTTTCTCTCAGATTTATCCCAAATCCTCTAATGTTGTATATTTCTTTAAGAAACTCAGTTAAGAGTATTATTCCACTTAAATACTGAGCAATCTTTTATGTCCATAAAGCTCCTTTTGAATGCAGTCAGACCTGAGTGAGGACAGAGGATAAGTGGTACATGGAGAAAAAGTGATAATCTGACCCTCAGCTTTTCCATTAAAAAACATAAAATGCAGCATTTCTGTGCCTTGTGAAAATGATGTTGCTATGGAGACTGCCTTTATGAATCCCAATGAAATTGATATTAGCAACATTCTTCTGATTTTGACTGCCTATGAGTTAAGACTGCTTCTTGTTCTCCAAACCTTTTTATTCTTTGTTGAATATGCATTTCTAGGGCAGCAGAGCAAGACATGAAAATCTGTAGGACAGTCATCTTTTTTCATAACAAAGTAGAAAATATGGAGATAAGATACTGACATTTCACGAAAAAGAAGCATTTACTCACAGTATGGAGAATATTCATAAAAATAGCTTTTTGTACTTGCTCTGTACATGGAGCAAAGGAGAAAATGCATAAGAAGTTTGAAAGTAATTTTTCTGTGTGTTTTTACAACTTTTCATGTAGGAATACTCCATATTTTTTAAATGTGTTAATTTCATCTCCATTGATTTATAAGAGATAAAGCATACACTGAATTACATTTTCTCAGCAACATTTTTCCTTTTCAATTTTACAACAATTACTGATGTTCTGTTATTTCCTTTCATAAACAAACACGAACTTCTCTTTCTAAATGTTACCACAATCCTGGTTGCACTATTTAGGAAGATGAGAGCCAAGCTCAAACCTACTCAAACCAAACCAAAATGAAAACCTGTTTATTAAATGGAAAGACACTAATGACCAAGCTGAGAATGAGTAAAATATATTTTATTGATTAGGAGTTTTTGTATGGTGTGTTACTTTAATTTATGAAGCATAAATTGCTGATACATTGTCCTGTTTAAAGCTGATAATTGGATTAATATCAAAATATGACTTCAGCATTTTTTCCCCTGAGCACCCATAGCATTTTGAACATGCTTCTGTGAGTGGTAATAATTTGCTTCCTTCTCTATGGCCTCCCCAGTCTGTGAGACATTGGAATGCTGAACCTGTGTTGTCCCCATCCTCTGTTCCCAGCAGACATCAGCATAGTCCCTGGCAAAAGGAAGGCACTCAGTCTCTATTCAGCAGACATCATGACCTGCTAAAGATTTGGTAAATTCTTCCCATTCCTTTTATAAAGAGTCCTTTAAAAATGTTCATTTCTGGTCTTCAGTTGAATGTATACTTTAAACTCTAAGATTCTTTCCTTATGCACAGAATGAATTTACATTCCATGTGAGACTACATATATAATTTTCTACAAGATTTCAGAGATTGTATAGGTATTAGGAGAGCATTTCACTGAAGTTTTACTTCTATAAGAAAGTTAAAAGTAGTATAGCCAGGCTCGGTGGCTCATGCCTGTAATCCCAGCACTTTGGGAGGCCGAGGCGGGAGGATCACCTGAGCTCAGGACATCGAGGCCATCTTGGCTAATATGGTGAAACCCCGTCTCTACTAAAAATACAAAAAATTAGCCGGGCATGGTGGTGGGCACCTGTAGTCCCAGCTACTCAGGAGGCTGAGGCAGGAGAATCGCTTGAACCCAGGAGGCAGAGGTTGCAGTGAGCCGAGATCGTTCCACTGCACTCCAGCCTGGGCAACAGAGTGAGACTAGTCTCAAAAAAAAAAAAAGTTTAAAAAATATTTTGGGGATAAAGAAAGTGTCCTTTATATTCTCAGTATGGTGCTATTCATGCTGTTGGAGATAGGCATGAAAAGATAGATAAATACTGTTCATCTTCAGATAAATTAAAATGACATTAGAAAATCTATGAAAAAGTGGAGAGACTGTATATTGTTTTAGAGTGAAGCGTCATTAAACATATGACTGTTGATTGCTTAAAATTTCCCTTTTCTAGGATTTATAAGAGGACTGTGCTTCTCTTCTCTGTTTTTTCTTGACCCACTTTTATGTGCTATTTTTTTCACAGCGCATACTTTCTCCAGAGTTCTGCTCAAACCATTTTCCCTTTGAACTCCTTCTTACTCTGAATTCTCTAAGTACAACATCCATTTTTCTTTGTTTTTTTTAAAGCTGAGCACGAGCTGATGACCTCAAAATCTGCCATCCTGATTTTCCCAGCGCTCCTAAAATTAACTCACCATCTTCTTTGCCCAAATCTTTCTCTATCTCTGCCTCCCTCTTTCATCTGCAATCCAGGCCTGTGCTTAGGTGATCTTCATCTGCCCAGCCACCCGACATGAAACCTCAGTCATCTTAGCCTTCTCCCTTTACCTACACATCCTAGTCCTTACAATTTAACTTACTAAATATTCCTGATATCTCACTGTTACTCACCATCCCTCCTCCTTGAGACTCTCATTGTTTCTCACTGGAAGTTGTATAATATAATAGCTCCCTAATTGGTATCTCATTTTCCAGGCTTGATCTTTTTGAAATCCATTCACCAACCAGAAAAAACTTTCCAAAATAAATCTGACCTAGAAAAATCCATCTAACAGTGCTCGTTTTCTGGCCATATCATATGACGTCCCTATGTCCTGGCCCTTGCCCATCTCAAGAGTTTCATCTCCACAATCTGTGCCTGACATTTTACACCTTGCACTTGTTACTCAACTAAAGAATTTATGTTTCTCAAACATAAGTGTAAGCTTGTTCTCTCTGCCTGGTAGGTCCTTCGCAGTTAAAAAAAAATATTGACTCATTCTTATTCATCCTTTTATACTCAACTTGTTGAGTGTTAATCTTCTTTTTAAAATTTTCCATCTATCATTTTGTTGGATTAAGTTTCTCTGCACTTGGAAATTCCTATATCTTATCATTAATCATATTATATTACAATTATGTCTATTTGTTTCCTGCCTATTAGACATTGTATTTCTTGATGGCTCAAACTATTTTTCTCCTTCCTTCCTTCCTTCCTCCCTCCCTCCCTCCCTCCCTCCCTTCCTTCCTTCCTTCCTTTCATAGGCTTTCACTCTGTTTCCTAGGCTGGAGTGTAGTGGCTCGATCTCAGCTCACTGCAGCCTTGACCTCCCAGACTACAGGCATGCACCAACAAATGTGGCTAATTTTTGCATAATTTTGTAGAGATGGGGTTTTGCCATGTTGCCCAGGCTGGTCTTGAACTCCTGGGACTACAGGCATGCACCAACAAACCTGGCTAATTTTTGCCACAAACTATTTCTTATTCACTTATCATAATGCCTAATATATAGTCAGAGTTAAGTAATGTTATTAAACTAAACTGGGATTAAGAGACAGAAGAAATGTTTGGTTAATATTTATCATTGTAAGTTAGTGTTTTGTGCAAGCCCTATCAAAAAATGCTCTCATCTTTTCAAGCATGTAATACTGCTCGCCTCTGTGCTAGATGAAATACATAGAATGTTAAATTTTTATCCTCACCAGAAACCTAGAAGAGGTAGTGACTTTTGCTCTCATTTCTGAATTAAGAGAAAAAAATTGTCTAATATCACACACCTAATAAAGTAAAGCTTTGAACTACATACAGAGATAATTTTTCCAATACTGCCTTAAATAGGATCAGAGGATCTTGTGTTCAAGCTTTAAACTAAGCTGAGCATCTTCCAGGAGGTGTGTGTGCACGCGTGTGTGTGTGTGTGCACGCGTGTGTGTGTGCACACATGCATGTACACATATGCTTGTGGTGATAATAGTGCTTCTTTCTTTGTTTACCTAACAGAGTTTGAAAATAAAAATATATCACCTTTTCTCCAAAGGTCAGCTTTCTGAAGTATTGCTATAATATGTAGGAAAGTGGTCAATTGGGATCATGCAAAACAGCAAGCTAAATTGGCATGTGCTTCTGTGGTCATTTAAATAATTTCTACATGACTGCTTATCCTCCCGTGGAAGTTGGCTATAATGACTTTGGATAAATGACCTTTTATGCTTGTTAAAGCCCCAAGCAAAAGATGTGTCTGGCAGTTTTGGAGCTTAAAAACCTCAGGAAAGAAGACACTGTGCAAATTATCCTGCTCTTTCCATCTTAAATAAACATTTTAATTTTTTATTATATATGTAGGAAAACGTATACTGAAAAAGAATATCATTAGTTTATATGCTATGCTTTTAAAAAGCATTTTGAAAAGTAATCATAGTCTTATCTATTGAAGATAATAGACTTTTTCTGTAGTGCATTTTTCTAATCAATTTTGTGTTTATAATCTATGCAATTGTGCTTCTGAATATAAAATCACACAGAGATCATTATGGAAGCAAACAGAATGCTAATGACATGGAAGTAATTCAGGTCATCTCTTGTTAAAATGTGAGTGGTAGACACTCAACTGAATACCAAATTTTGGTCATGCTCTTAGGTTTGGGAACTTTGATTTTTAAGACTTCAAAATAAAGTGGAAAAGTAAAACGTATGCATGTACAAATTTTCTCTCTTCCTCAGTCTTAGAGGTAAGTTGCCACCCAATAAATTTGGTTAGTGGCTGCCCATTTGGTCATGCTGTTCTGAAGCAGTAAAATAGAATCAAGACGCTTTATCTTACAAAATACTAACATTGCAATGATCATTGTTAATTTTAGGAAAGTGTGGTTACATTTTGACAATTATCCATGATATGTGTACATCTAGTTAGTACACAACTAGTACATGTGTTTTTAACAGTTGTTTTACATTATTTTATTGTGTAAGCACAACACAATTTATTTACTCACTTGCCAGTGAAATATTTTGGGCTTTCTTTTTTTGCCTGCTAAAAACAATAATGCAATAAACAATCTTGTAATATGGTATGTGTGTTTCCTTATGCATAGGTGTCACAGTCCCTCAGGTAATATTGAAGTGGAATTGCTGGATAATAGGGCAGCCTATTTGCACATTCAATATTACAAGATATTGCCAAGTTATATTCCAAGTTGGTTGAGGCTATTTGCACTATCATCAACAGTGTACACGCATTCTAGTTTCTCTACAGTCTTGCCAACAACTCTGATGGTCAGATTATTTGTCTTTTAAATTTTGCTTATCTGAACAGGTTAAATATTATCTTCTTGTTCAAATATGAATTTCTCAAGTTTGTGAGACTGAGTATATTTTTATATGCATGTTTTGTGATTACACAGTTTGAAATTGCTTTTTCATATGGGTCTATTTTTCTATTGGGTTGTTTGTACATTTCTTATCTACCTAATTTTTTGACATATTCTATATTCAAATGCCTTTATAAGTTATATGCCCTGCAAATATCATCTTCAGCCACTGGCTTGCAATTTGACTTTTTAAATGACATCTTTTCATATATCAAAGTTTTTAGCTTTGATGTAGTCTAATTCTCCCTGTCATGGTTCATAACTTATGATCTTTCATAACAAAAATGCATCCAGACCTTGATTTCAAATATACATTTTTATATTTTCTTTTAACATTTTTTATGGCCTGCTTTTCCAATTTACATCTTAACCCATCTGGAGGGGTGTGTTTGTATGTGTGTGCGCATGTGCATGTGTACATGTTTGCATGCACACATGTGTGAACACTCTCATTTCTGTAAAGTATTACGGAAATTTATACCATTTGAATAATTTTTCCTGTACCATAGTCGAATGGTCCCATCATTTCTTTCTCATTTGTAGTCTTGACACTGCCTCTGGTTTATATGAAGTTACAGTATTTATGTGATACTTTTTTTTTCCTGGAATCTCCGTTTTGTGCAGTTGATCTCTGTTTATTCCTGTGTCAACACTATGCTGCCTTTTTTTGCCATAGTTTCATCATGACCCTTGGTAGGCAGTAGGAAAATACCTCCTGCACCAATCAAAATTAGTATTTCTTCCAAATAGTCTTGGATATATTTGATCCTTTGCTCTTAAATATTTTTAAAAATCAGTTTGTTACCCTCATCTGAAATACTATTAGAAATTTTATTTTAATTCTATTCAATAAATTAACATCTTTATGATTTTCTAGTTTATCCAGGACTGCATTTTTACATTTAATTTATAATGTTTCAAAAATATTTCTAATAAAGTTTTACAGCATTTTCCATGCAATTCTACTAGATATTTGGGAATACTTACTCCTAGAAACCTTATACTATTTGCTGCAATTATTTAAAATTATCTTTTTAAAACAAAGTTTTCTATTGATTATTAGTTGAGAAATAAGTAATTTTGTTAGAATTGTATTTTTAGCAAACTAACTGATTCTTATTACTTCTAATACTATTCTATTTTTCTTCAATTTTCAATGTACCTAATCATATCATTTGTGCAATTGATTTCTTTATGTCTAATATTTATTTCACCTTGTTTTAGTGCAGAAGCTGACAACCGTAAAATTATTATTTGTAAACAGTAAAATATTCTGTATGCAGTCAGATTTAGCAGGTTTTTTTTAAAGAAATATTGCAATTCATTTAAGTTTTCAAATGTATGGAATAGAGGATGTCAGCAGGATGGTGGGTTTTTCTAGACCAATTCCCTTTGAGAGAACTGGTTGACAAACTCATACACACCATGCAACTCAGAAAATATCCACACTGAAATGGGTAGGAAAGCTGAGATACACCTATACTACAAACCTCACTCCAGGCACAGAACCTTACAATTGAAAGGAAACCCTCAATTCCACACTTCTGAGGAGTGAAGAGTTGAACCACCCACATAGCACCTCAACTTTTAAATCCCAACCAAAAGACTGGCTACTAAATCCCCTACCCCTATGAGCTGGCAGGGCATGGCATTTGTGAGTTCCCCAGAACCACAAGAACAAATAAGTGGTTTTATTAGCAGGCTAAAACATTCAGCTCCCAGTTTCTCAATGGAAGGGGTTTGACTGATATGTAATATCTCAACTTTCCCAATTACCACCCATGGGTCAGGCTTTTAACTAGCTTGCATCTAAGAGCTGACCAAGAAGGTAATCCCACTACCAGGGGATTTTCAGCAGAAACCTGTGATGTCAGAAGGGAAAGAGATGATATATTCAAGGTGCTGAAAGAGAAATGCTTGCCGACAAGAGTAGTATACCCAGCAAACCCGTCCTGCAAAAATGAAAGGGAGATAAAGACATTCTCAGACAAACAAAAGCTGAAGAAATTTATCACCACTAGACCTGCTTTACCCCTTGGTGACCTCAAAGAAAATACCTATGGAAGTTACACAAAAGAAAAATAGAAATAAAAAAAACTATTGACACAAAAAAGAAATGCAAAAGAAGACAGCAAAGGGAAAAATAAAGGACAAAAGGACTAGAAGATAAACAAAAATGACAATAGTTAATCCTTCCTTACTGATAACTACTTAAAATTGAAATAAACTAAACTCCTTAATAAAAAAATACTTAATATATCTGTATCTAACACTAGGGCACCCAAGTATATAAAATGAACCTGAAAGAAGAAATTTATAATAATACAATAATAGCAGGAGACTTCAATATCCCACTTTCAATAATAGACAGAACTTCCAGACAAAGTTAATAAGAAAACAGTGGACTTGAATAACACTACAGACCAAATGAACCAAACAGACATATATAAAACATTCTATCCAACAGCAGCAAAATACATTTTGTTTTTTTTTGACCACATACAGAACACTCTCCACTATAGATCACATGTTAGGTCACAAAACAAATCTTAACCAACTTAAGAAGATCAAACTCATACCAAGTATCTTTCCCAGTGGTCACAGGATGTTTGGGGTGTTGCTTTTCTAGCTGGAAGCCTCTGTGGCCAGTGGAGCATTTGCTTGAGTTTTGCTCAGGCCCACTGGGCTCATTCCCACTTGGCCTGGCAGGCTGTGCTAGGTTCATGTTATCAGCTCAGACCCCATGCCTGCCAAGGGTTAGCCAGGCGCAGAGTGGTGAGGGGTGCATGAGCAAGTGAGCACCAGGTCCAGCCACTGAGCACAGCCAGGCATGTCAGCTGCTGAGGGGTGGGCAGCTCCAGGTGCCGTCACAGACATTGGTTCCCTGTAAGGCTGTGGCTAGACCAGGCATACCACAAGCAGCTTCTACTGAAGGCAACAGGAACATGGTAGCAGCTGGAAGCTTGCAGATACCAAGAACTGCAGAGCTCCAAAGAGGATGTCACTGCCCTTGCTCCAGGAGCTCCTAGGTCTGGGCTCCCCGAAGGGCTGCAGCTCTTCTCTCCTCTCTCTTCTTTTCTTCTCATCACCTGCAATGTAGTGAGTAGGAGGCACATTTCAGCCCTGGTTGTGTTATAGCTCTTTTACTCCCACCACTTGGTGGGTCTCAGTTCTTTTCCCATGTCCAGGAAGAATGAGGTATACGGACAACTGGAGGGTGAGCAAGGTGAAGAGTGCTTTATTGAGTGACAGTACAGCTCTAAGGAGACCTAGAGTGGGTAGCTCCTGTCCACAGGCAGGTAGTTCCAATGAGTGGGCAGCTCTTAGCAGAGAGTGGACCCAGAGTGGGTAGCTTCTATCCACAGGCAGGCTGTCCCAACGTCTGTGCAGCCCTCAGTGGAGAGAAGACCTGGAATGGGCAGCTCCTATCCACAGGCAAGTTGTCCTGTCATTTGCCCTAGTCTGGCTGAGTGTGGGGTTTTAATGGTCCTCAGAGGGGATTAAGTGCATGCTGATTGGTCCATGGGCAGCCATGGGCGGGCAGAAAAAGCACCATAAATTCTCATTCCAGTCTGCAGAACTGACAGTCTGGCCCCCAGGATTCAGACCATCCCTGGCTTGAAGGTGGTGCTTCACTGGGGACCTGTCCCTTTCCACCCAGGAGCCTGTCTGCCTCCTGCCACCATCTATATGTCATTCATGGCACTTAGGCTATTTGTACCGAGGGGCACCTACCTGCAGGCCCATGCCAAGCTGCTCTTAGCTCCCCCTTGGCCTCCCTCCCATGCTCTTTGGCACCCAAAGTCTAGAGGGGGCTGAGGTGGCAGGGGGCTGGCGTGTCAGCATCACCCCAAGCGTGTGCACACCCAGCCAGGTCATGACAGCGCCTGCACTCTGCCACAACTTTGCTCCAAAATCGGAGTGGCTGCCAGGGGCAGGGAGACGCCAGGCAGCAGGAGTAGGCACTTCCAAGACTATGGGTGGAGGGGGCTTCCTGGGCCCGGAGAGCACAGGGACGCCCGGGTCCGCAGCCATGGCTGGGCAATTGCAGCTGCACCTGGGAGTGTGGGCCTCCCACCCTAGCAACTCAGAAGGGGACAAGGCTCCTGCCTGTTCCTATCTCCCACAATCTCCGAGGAGTGTGCAGCCCCAACCGCACCTCCCCTGCTGCGGCCAGCATCTTTGCAGTAGCCACTCCAGATGGGCCCCTGATGCCATCACAACCAATATGGAATAAAACTTAATAAATAACAATAAGAAAATGAAAAAATTAGAAATATGTGGAAACTAACACACTCTTGAACAATCAGAGTCAAAGAAAAAAATCAAAAGGGAATTTAAAGAATATCTCAACAAACAAATATGAAAACACAACTTACCGAAACTTACAGGGTGCAGTAAAGTTATAATAGTAGTAAGTGAGAAGTTTCTAGCAATAAGGAGATAGAAATTCTAGCAGAGTATAAACAAGCAGTCCAAGAAAGAGATTTATTGTGATCCATTCACATTAGCAAAAAACATTCCAACTCATGATTTTAAAAATGGAAATGTAAAACTGGCATGCCACTCTTTTTTTTTTTTTTTTTTTTTTTTTTTTGAGACGGATTCCCGCTGTGTCACCCAGGCTGGAGTGCAGTGGCATGATCTCGGCTCACTGCAAGCTCCGCCTTCCAGGTTCACACCATCCTCCTGCCTCAGCCTCCCGAGTAGCTGGGACTACAGGCGCCCACCACCACGCCCGATTAATTTTTGTATTCTTAGTAGAGACAGGGTTTCACCATGTTAGACAGGATGGTCTCCATCTCCTGACCTCGTGATCCGCCCGCCACAGCCTCCCAAAGTGCTGGGATTACAGGCTAGAGCCAACGTGCCCGGCCACGATTCTTTACCTATTAGAGTGGAGAGATTAAAGTAATTTATATTACCTAGTGTTGTCACATGAGAGAGCAGGGCATAGACATAAATAGGGTCAGGCTTCTTGTAACACAATTTGGCAATATTTTTCAAAATAAATATGACCATGATATTCGATTAAATTATTTCATGTTTATAAAATTACCCTACAGATTCTTTTGCAGATGTGCATCTAAGATATGGATACAAAGATAAGCATTATATAAAAGTGTAAAAAAAAAGGAAACCAACTATCCCTTAATAGGGACCAATTAAATACATTATGGTATAGCATATTAATAGAATAAAGGCAATGATAATACAGAATGAGATAAATTACAAGTGACTTGGAAAAATAGTTCTGTCAAAAAATCAAACAGGAAAAAGTCAAGTCTCAAATTGTAAATCTACTTTTATCTCTCTTTACATATACAATATGCAAGTGTCTTTTCTTTGTGGTAGGAAGAATACACATCGGCATATGAACAGTAGTTATTAGTTAAAAACGGGATGAGGGACTTGGGAAAACAGTAACTTTATCACACCTTTTAATGCAACTCTACAGTTTGATTTTCTATGGCTAGAGCAAATGCCTTCTAATGACAATTTTCAAAGTATAGACGTGTGGAGGATTTGGGGGAGACAAAGGTGATTGGGTAAGTCTGGGCTAGTCATGCATTAGTTTTAGAAGGCTAGGCTAGTTTGTTGAACACTAGGGGAGTGTCTAAAGGTTTTTGAGCAAGAAAAGAGTGTGCTCAGTTTGGTGGTGGTATTGTTTAGCAAGATTAATGCTGCAGTCCTGGGAGCATTAGATCTAGGAGGTCTTTAGTATCATCCAGAGGAAATGAAAAGTGTACCTGAACTAGGTGAAAACGCTGGAAATAGACAGAAAATGTATATTGGAAGGTGTTTGAAAGAATGATTACAAGAAATAACCACGGATTGAATGAAACTTATGCCATACACAGTCTCTCAAAGGAGCTGAACGAAGAGCTGAACGAAGAGCTCTCTCCCAGAGCTGAACGAAGGAAGGATAACTTTCATGGAATTTATTTTGCTGTCTACTTCTATTTTAAGAAGTTTTCATTTGCATATTTTTTCTTAAACATAATAACTCAGTAAGGATGACATATATTCTTTTCATGAGTCTTTTTTTTTTGACAACTACTTTCAGGAGATGTATATTCTACAGGGCTTGTTACCAGAGCAATATCGGGATAAGTACATTTAATATCATAAAATGTGAACAGGGGATAAGATTTTTTTCCATTTATCTTGGAGTTGAGAGGGTTGAAATGATTACTTTTCTTGGGTACAAAAAGCCGCCATATAAATGGGTTTCTTAGAACAAGTATGAGATAATAACAAGATAAAATGGTTCTTTTTCCATTTAAGTTTATTAAGCATTCAGTTCATAGAAAGTTACTGGACCAGTTAAATTAACAATTCTTATCTTGTGATTTTAGTCTAGCCCAAAGGAAGCAGCTTTATTTTGCATGGGTGCAGTCAACAGAAAAGCTAGACTTTTGTGTTTGGTAATTTCCCTGCAGTGTGTTTTATCTGAGATTGAGGGATAAAAAGAGTTGCCTTTTGGAAAAACAAAGGGAAAAAAAAGTCTCCCATTATACAATAGATACTGAATCATCCCTTTCATTCTACACACACACACACACACACACACGCACACAAACACATACAGCCCCCTCAGAATAAAATTAATAACGGAAGTAATCAATAAAATCATAAATATGGAAATTGAGTCATGTTTAACATAAGAACATAAGAAAATGCTTGCTACACATACTTATTTTACATATTAGAGGGATGCCATAGATTTGTAAAGCAAAGGGGGACATACAACTGAGAGTGTGCAGAATTTTTTTTTGCCATTTTTTTTTGCCAGCTTTATTAAGGTATATTCACAAACATCATAATATATATATTTATGGTGTATACCATAATGTTGTAATACTTGTATACATTAAAAATTGATTAAGCTAGCTAACATAGGCATCAACTCTCATAGTTATTATTATTTGTGTTGAGAACATTTAAGATCCACTCTTTTAGCAATATTCAAATATATAATATTATCAACTATAGTCACCATGCTAATAGATCTCCAGAAATTACTCTTCCTATATACTTGAATTTTTGTACCCTTTAGTCAACATGTCCCCATCTCCTGCCCCTCCCCATAACCATCATTCTACTCTCTGCTTGCATGAGTTCAACTTTATTTTTAGATTACACATATAAGTGAGATCATGAGTTATTTGTTTTTCTGTACTTGGCTTATTTCATTTGCATAATGGTTTCCAGTGTCATCAATGTTGTCACAAATGACAGTGTTACCTCTTTTTCTTAAGGTTAAATAGTATTGCATTATATATAGGTATTGTATATAAAAATAATTCATTATAATATATATGTATATATGCCATATTTTCTTTGTCCATTCATCCACGGATAAATGGATCATCATTAGGTTCATTCCATATCTTGGCTATTGTCAATAACGCTGCAATGAACATGGGAGTGCAGCTGTATTTTTGTTATACGGTACTGATTTCCGTTCTTTTGGGTATATACATAAGAGGGATTGTTGGGTCACATGGCAGTTCTGTTTTTAATTTTTTGAGGAATACCTAAATTGTTTTCCACCAAACATAATACTTTCCCTGAAAAAGGAATATTGGAGTCCACTATTATTAGTGTATTTCTATTTTTCTCTTCAGTTCTGTTAATATTTATATATTTAGGAGCTCCAATTTGAGTGCATATATATTTATAATTGTCATATCTTCTAGATGAATTGACCCCTTTATCATAATTCAATGATTGTTTTTATCTTTCTTTACAGTTTTTGACTTAAAATCATTTTGTTCTGATATAAGTATATATAGCCACTCCAGCTCTCTTTTGGTTACTATTTTCATGGCATACCTTTTTTCATCTGTCTGTTTCTGCTGCTGTAGCAAAAATACCAGAGTCGGTAATTTATAAATAACGTAAATTTATTTCTAACAGTTGTAGAAACTAGAAGTCTAAAGATCAAAGCCTTAGTAGATTTGGCTTCTGCTGAAGGCTTTCCCTCTTCTTCCATGATGGCACCTTGTGGCTGTGTTCTCACATGGTGAAACGTGGAAGGGAAAAAGGGATGGAAGGGGCAATCTCACTCCCTCAAGCCCTTTCATAAGGCACTAGTCCCTTCTAGGAGAGCTTTGCCCTCATAGTCAAATCACTCCTAAAGCCTCACCTCTTCATACTGTTGCACTGGGGATCAAGTTTCAAAATGAGTTTTGAAGAACACACAAACACTTAAACCATAGCATCAACTAAAGTCAGTTTCTTGTAGGCAGTATTTAGTTGAATTTCTGTTTTTAAAAAATCAACTCAGCCAATGTGTGTGTATGTATATATATATATTTACATATATATATACACACATATATATATATTTTTAAAAATTTTTTTGTCTTATTGTTTGTAACATTATTTTCTATTTTTCCCTGCTTTTCCTGAGCTGTATTTTTTTATTGGAGAATTTAATCCACTTACATTTAAGGTAATTGTTGATAGGTAAGGATTTACCACTGCCGTTTTAAAAACGTTTTCTAACTCTTTTGTAGTTCCTCTATTCCATTCTCCCTCTTGCTGTCTTTCTTCATGATTTGATAATTTTTGTAGTGGCATGATTTCATTATTTTTTTCTTATATTTTGTGTATCATTTACAGGTTTTTTTCCTTGTGGTTGCCATGGGGCTTACATAAACATCTAATTGTTATAGCAGTCTATTTTAAGCTGATAACTTCTATTGAATACAAAAACTCCGTTTAACTTTTCACTTCCTTACATTTTATGTTACTGATGTAACAATTTATATTTTTTAAATATATTTTGTATCAAATTAACAAATTTTTATAGCTATAGTTACTTTTATACTTTGTATTTTAACTTATATGAGTTAAAAGTGATTTATAAACCATGATGACAGTATTCTGGTTGTATTACAGTTTAGTAGAGTATCTAAACTTGACAGTAGAGTATCAAAACTTTACAGTGAGTTTTACATTTTTGTATGTCCTCATGTTGTTGTTAGCATATGTTTGTTTCAACCTGAAAAACTTTATTTTACATTTCTTGTAAGGTAAATCTAGTGTGATGAACTCCCTCAGCTTTTGTTTGTTTGAAAAAATTTATCTTTTTTTAACAATTATTTTTGAAGGACAGCCTTGTTGAGTATAATATTTTTGATTAGAAGTTGTTTTCGTTTACTATTTTGAATACATTATCCAATTTTCTCCTGGCCTACAAAATTTCTGCTGAGAAATACACTAACAGTCTTATGGGGGTTCCTTGAATGTGAAGAACTGATTTTTTCTTGTTGCTTACAAAATTCTGTTTGTCACTGACTTTTGAGAATTTGGTAATAATGGATCTTGGTGAAGATCTGGTATTTAATATATTTGAATATCTTTGGGCTTCATTGATCTAGGGGTGCATTTCCCATTCTAGATTTGAGAAGTCTTCTGTCATTTTTTTACTTAAAGTAAGCAATCTGTCCCTTTCTCTTTTTCTCCTCCTTCTGGTACCCTGAAATGTGTATATTGGTTTACTTTATGATGTCCCGTAAATCCTATAATCTTCCTTAACTTGTTGAAATTCTTTTTCCTTTTGTTCCTCTGACTGAATAATTAAAGTGATCTGGCTTCAAGCTCACAGATTCTTTCTTATGCTTGATTGGGTCTGCTGTTGAACAGCTCTCTATGAAATTTTTCAGTAGACTCATTGTGTTCTTTAGCTCCAGAATTTCTGTTTGGTTCTTTTTTTATGGTTTCTATATCTTCTTTGAACTTCTCACTTTGTTCATTTATTGTTTTTCTAATAAATTTAGTTGTCTTAATATCTAATATAATTTAGTTATTTCTTATAGCTCAATGAGCTGCTTTTTTTTTTTTTTTTTTTTTTTTTTTTTTTTTTTTTTGAGACAGAGTCTCACTCTATTGTCCAGGATGAAGTGCAATGGCATGATCTCGGCTTACTGCAACCTCTGCCTCCTGAGTTCAAGTGATTCTGCTGCCTCAGCCTGCCAATTAGCTGGGATTACAGGTGCCCATCACCATGCCTGGCTGATTTTTCTATTTTTAGTAGGGATGAGGTTTCACTATTCGGCCAGGCTGGTCTCAAACTCCTGACCTCAAGTGATCAACCTGCCTTGGCCTCCTAAAGTGCTGGGATAACAGGTGTGAGCCACTGTGCCCAGCCTCAATGAGCTTAAGATGGTTATTTTGAATTCTTTGTCAAGCAGTTCATAGATCTTCATTTCTTTAGGGTTGGTTACTGGTGTCTTATTTTGCTCCTTTGGTGGTGTCATGTTTCTCTAATTATTCATGATTTTTGTGGCCTTGTGCTGATATCTATACATTTTAGGAAGTAAGCATCTTTCTGGTCTTTACAGAATGGCTTTGGCAGGAAGAGCTCTTCATAAATTAGCCTGTCTAGAAATTCTAGGCAGCCTGACTTAGATTCCATGTGCAGGCTTGCTGCTGGAGTCCTTGGGCAGAGTAACCTGATACCTAGGTCAACAAGTGAGTAGGCCTGGAATTGGCTCCACATGGGATGGCCTGGACTTTGGGTTTGCTGGGGGCAGGCCTGCAGCCTGAGTTCACATGGGCCATCTGGGTGTCAGAGCCCACTAAGGTAGGCTTGTCAACTGGCTATTCAGGGATATGCCTTGAGTGTGCCCATAGAGGCCAGCCTAGCACTGGAGTTTACCCAGGTAAGCTGGATCCCTACATTTTCTGGGGCAGCCTGGACCCTGGGTCCAGTGAAACCTGGGACTGCAGGCACCAGTCTGGTGCTGAGGCAGTCCTGGAGCCTGCATCCACCAGAGTGGTCCTATAGCCTTGGTCCATGGGTTCCAGCCTGGCACTGGGGCCTACTAAGGCAGGCCTGGACCCTGTGGTGATGGGAATCATCCTGGCACCGGGATGGGCCTGATGCCTTGGGTCATAGAGGCTAGCCTGAAGCCTGAGCCATGAGGAATAGCCTGATACTGGATTTTACTGGGGCAGGCCTGGTGCTAAGGTCTATAGCAAAGTCAAGTACTTATTCTTTTTCTCAGGCAGAAGGTGTCTCTCTCTTTGCTGTGCTATGCAGGCTTGGGGGAGGGATGATGCCAGTAATGTAAGACTGTCTTTCTTGCTCTCTTCAATGTGTCTTTCCTTATTTCTATGCTACGCTGAGATATTATAATCTCTTACCTGGACTCCTTAGCTCTTGTATAATTTTGTGCATGGATAGTTCCAATTAAGTTTCCTGAGAGAAGACAAGTGCAGAAAAGTTCTATTCCACCATCTTCCAGATGTCACGCTGTTTTTGTAAAATTGAAATAAAAATTACATATTATGAAATGCGTAGATATTAGGGATTAAATTCAATGGATTTTGATAAATGGATACAAACATTATGACATAAAACATTATTATTACCCTAGAAATTATCTTATGCCTCCATTTAGATAATTCCCCATAGATAGCCATTGTTCTGATTTCCATAACCATAGGTTGGTTTTGCCTCTTTTAAATTGTATAAAGATGGGCATTCTCACAAAAATGTATTCTTTGATTGCATATGTTTTTGAAAGTAAATTTTTTGACACTCATTTACATTGTTGCAGGTATCATCATTCATGTTTTTAAATCAGTGGGTATAATTTTATTGGATAACTATTACACCATTTATCCATTCTGTTTTGATGGACATTGTAGGTTATTCTGTGCTTGGGACTGGCATAAACTTTTTTATGGACATATATTAATATAAGTTTATATGACCAGTCCTATGCGTCTATAACCTGAGGAAAGTGGAGAGGAACTGGAAATGTGAGCAGTTTGAGCATCTAGCACTACATCAGGGAACATTATTATCTTCCATTCAAGCTACCCTGGAGGATCTGTCTTCTCCCTTCTTGGCGCAAAGGTGGCAAAAAACAGAAGAATGCATGAAAATATTGGGAGGTGTTGGATATGTTAATTACCTTGATTATGTTGATACTATCATGGGTATTTGCATGTGTACAAACTCATCAAATGGTATACATTATACCTCAATAAAGCTGTTATATAAATATAAATGAATAACTAGATACATGTACAAAAATGGTGACGCTTTCTCAGCTGAGGTCTTGCTACATCAGGGAAGAGCCCTGCTGCCACTGACTCTCATTGCCATGGCAACACATGCCCTCTCCGGGCTTCTCTTTCCTACTGCTTTGATTCCCAGTGGGAAGGAGACCCCACAGGCGTTCTCTTCCACTAAACTGTCAGCTACCCTAATCGCCAGCCTTTTCCCCTCAATGTTTTAGGAAGTTGCTGTAGTTTTGCCATAATTTCCTGTAGGTATTTTCTTACTACCTTGTTGTCTTGGGAAAGAGGGTTATGAGTTGGCTCTTGGATAAATTATTTATTCTAGCTTCAACTGGATTATTTTTGCTAGAAATTCCACTAATTTCATAGCATATCATTGGTACACTTCTGCCATCTCTGATGCTGATGTATTTTTTTCTCTTTGTTTTAAGCCTTATACTTTAGGTTCTAGAAGGAAGCAGTTGAATGTCAGTATTCTAGTCATGGTTATACTCAGATGTGTTCTTTACTCAGAGTTTTTATCTTTAATATTCTTTGGAAGTTTAGAATTTAGGCATCAATATTTTCAAGTTAACAAAGAATGAAGGCAAAAGAGACTAGATAGATTTTGTGTGATTTCAAATTCTGGGTAGCAGTCTTGTTCTGAAATGTTGCTCTGTTATGGATTTCTGACTGTAGTTGAATCTGAGCAATACATTTTAGAAGGGATTACATACAGTCCCTTCCTTTCAAATGACATACTTTGCATGCGACATTTGATGTTGTATTATGCTGTTAGGCTTTAGAAAGTTCACAAGAATTTTGTCAAGGAAAGATTTTAAAAAGCTTCAGCTTAAGAATTCTACTTTGCTAGAAGTAATGTATCAGAAAATGAAGAATCACAACTTACAGTTAGATAATTAGAAAATAGGCAAGATTTAGATAAGAGAAAACATCTATACAATCAAGTTGCTCATTCTCATTAGTAATGTAATCTGTGTTTTCTAATAATCTTGGGATTCAAAAGGTAAATTAACATTAATAATTTTGACCTGCTTTGAAATTTCCACAAATAAAAAAACACCAAAATCCTCTCCGTCTCTCCTATATCCTCCACCTACTTATGAGAAACTCAAGTCCTCACAGCCTTTACAAAAACTGTGTCTCTTATGGTCTGTCAAAATGCATCAAGAACTTTACCTATGGCCCAAGGGTCCATTATTGAGTCACTTCCAGTGGCTGAAAGTTCCTATGGCAGCTGAAGCTGTGGTCACCCTCCAAGGTCAAGAGATGTCAAACTGCAGCAATGTCTAGCATTGGCTGGTGTTCTGGGGAGTGCTAATAATAGGCCACCAGCTATGCTTATGATGATGCTCTTTCCTTCTTTCCTTATTTCACATGATTACAGCATGCCACTGCCTCTGTTTTAAAGCAGGAGAAATTTCTCCCCACTGACATCATGGAATCATGTTGCTCCGGAAACAGGGCAACTTTGTACCTTCATTACATTGTGTGTTTGTGTTTGAGCGTTTATTCAGTTTTTGCTTTTGTCCCATTTTTCTTGGGGCTTCTCCAGTCATCTTAGGAGTGGGGTACACAGAGCCAGAAGAAAATGTAATTGTGTGAGACATTTGCGTTAATGGTCTCTTTAGTTAGATTGTGATTCTTAGGAAGATCCTCTGGCTCTGTAATGGCCTCACTCAACCATTATTCCAGGAAGACCAACATATATTTAAATTCAGGTAGTAGCCACAATTTAGAGTCAAGCTGTTAGTAACCCCATCCCACTCCAAGCATATTGCTTTTAAAATTAAAATTCTGTTTCTTTTTCCAGAGTTGCTGACTTCAAATCTTGTTTTCAAGCCATCGAAATTTAAATAGTTTTGTTTCTTGGGCCTGAACTTCAGCTCTTATTCTCGCTGCCAGGGATTGCTAGATAAGATCACATCTGCAATATTATTTGCATAAAGGCACATATATTTTATGATATAGAACCTTACTCTATCCTACACACATTTAGAGCTAGCATAGAATAAACAGTTTTTAATATAGTTTATATAGTTGACAGGTTTTTGCCTATCAGTTCAAAAAACTGAACTAAGATGATATTTTTAAAATACTTTTAAAAAGTGAAATATAACACACCCAAACACAATACAATTCAAAAAATTAATATGTATTCAAAAATTCATATATTTTAAAACAATTATTAATAAATATGTCTATTGAAATATATGTAAAAAAATCTCACAAATCATAGTGAAAGAACTAATGCAAACATGATTCAGGCCCTGTAACAACATTACCAGCATCATTAATGCCCCCTTCAGACTTGCTCCCCAGCACTGCCCAGGACACTCTTCAAAGGTAACTGCTATTCTAATTTATAACACCATAATGAATTTTGCACGTTTAAAAATGTTTTAAATAAACATTTATTGACTTAAGATACACGTCCAGAAGGGGCACAAACTGTGAACTTTCACAAAGTGACCAAATCTATGGAAATGGCATCCCAGAGGTATTCTTATGCCTCATTCCAGCAACTTTTCCCCCAATCAGAGGAAAACTGCTATATTTACTTCTTACACCATAATTCAATGTTGACTTTTTTGAATAGCACAAAAGTGGAATCACACTCTATGTTATCTTTTGTGTTTGGCTTTTTTCCTCAATATTATGTTTGTGAGATTCATTCTTGGTGAATGTGCAGTTATTCATTTGTTTTTCATTGCTTAATGGTACTTCATTCTGTGAATATTCCAAAATCCATAGCTATTTGCATTGATGAATATTTGCACTATTTTCAGTTTGGATTCTTGCAAATAGGACTGCAATGAATATTTAAGGATGAGAATAGACACTTCAACGGTGTTGTGGTAAACATTCCTTTACAGGTCTTTAGGTGTGCATAAGTACAGAATTCTGTTGGTTATATAATGAGTTGCTTAATTGCTGGGTCACAAAGCCTGCATTTGTTGGGCTTTAGTAGCTACTGCCAGTTTTCCAAAGTGGTTATATCAAGTTACATCTCCATCAACAGGATATGATGATTTCTGTTGCTCCACATCCTATCCTAGCCAACACTTGGTATTGCTAGTTTGTTTACTTTTGGTGAGCATAATGTGTACTTCATGTGCATTTCCTTGGTATTTTGAGGCCAAGAAACTCTTTGTATGTTTATTGGTCATTTCGGAAGTCTCTGTTCAAGTCTTTTGCTCATTTATTTTTTATTTTATTCTCAACTTTCATCTCATTTTTATTTATTTTTTTTATTTCAATGAGTCTTTGGGGAACAGATGGTGTTGGTTACATAAATAAGTTCTTTAGCGGTGATTTCTGAGATTTTGTTGCACCCACCACCCGAGCAGTGGACACTGTACCTGATGTGTAGTCTTTTATTCCAAGCCACCCCACACCCTTTCCCCTGAGGCTCCAAAGTCCAATACATCATTCTTATGCCTTTGAGTCCTCTTAGCTTAGCTTCCACAAATGAGTGAGAACATACGATGTTTGGTTTTTCCATTCCTGAGTTACTTCACTTAGAATAATAGTCTCCAATTCCATCCAGGTTGCTGTGAGTGCCATTATTTTGTTCCTTTTTACGGCTGAGTAGTATTCCATGGTATTTATATATATATGTGTGTGTATATATATATATATATATATATATGTATATATATCACATTTTCTTTATCCACTCATTGATTGATGGGCATTTAGCCTGGTTCCATATTTTTGCATTTGCAAATTGTACTGCTATAAACATGCATCTACAATTTGCATATATATATGTGTGTGTGTATATATATGTGTGTGTGTATATATATGTGTGTGTGTACATACATATATATATATATATCTATATATATCTGCAAGTATCTTTTTTGTATAATGACTTCTTTTCCTCTGAGTAGATACCTAGTAGTGGGATTGTTGGATCAAATGGTAGATCTACTTTTAGTTATTTAAGGAATCTCCACACTTTTTCATAATGGTTATACTAGTTTACTTTCCTATCAACAGTGTAAAAATGTTCCCTTTTCACCACATCTATGCCAACATCTATTATTTTTTGATTTTTTGATTATGGCCATGCTTGCAGGAGTGAGGTGGTATTGCATTGTGCTTTTGATTTGCATTTCCCTGATAATTAGTAATGTTGAGGATTTTTCCATATGTTTGTCGGCCATTTGTATATCTTCTTTTGAGAATTGTCTATTCGTATCCTTAGCTCACTTTTTGATGGGATTATTTGTTTTTTTCTTGCTGATTTGTTTGAGTTCTTCGTAGATTCTGGATATTAGTCTTTTGTCAGATGGACAGATTGTGAAGATTTTCTCCCACTCTGTGGATTGTCTATTAACTCTACTGATTATTTCTTCTGCAGTGCAGAAGCTTTTTAGCATATTTAGGTCCCATCTATTTAATCTTTGTTTTTGTTGCATTTGCTTTTGGGTTCTTGGTCATGAAGTCTTGGCCTAAGCCAATGTCTAGAAGGGTTTTTTCAATGTTATCTTCTAGAATCTTTATGGTTTCAGGTCTTAGATTTAAGTCTTTGATCCATTTCGAGTTGATTTTCATATAAGGTGAGAGATGAGGATCCAGTTTTATTCTTCTACATGTGGCTTGCCAATTATCCCAGCACCATTTGTTGAATAGGGTGTCTTTTCCCCACTTGATGTTTTCATTTGCTTTGTTGAAGATCAGTTGGCTGTAAGTATTTGGCTTTATTTCTGGGTTCTTTATTCTGCTCCATTGGTCTATGTGTCTATTTTTATTTTTAAAGTTGAAAAATATTCCAGATATAAGCCCTGGTTATATCTGTGGTTGTAGATATTAGAAATGTCTTTTTGCCATTTGGTGATTTGTATTTTCACTCTATTAATGCTGTCTTTTGGGTAACATGCATTTCTCATTTAATTGTACTCCATTTTTATTAAACTTTAATGGTTCATGCTACCTTGGGAAGAAATCTCTGTCATCCCAAAGGCCAAAAAGAATTTTAATCAGAAACTTTGTTGTTTTCTCTTTTATACTTAGATTTACCATCTACCTGGTATTGATATTTTTGTATGCAGTGTGGTAAAGGGCAGGGATTATTTCTTTCTGTGTAGATATTCAATTGATCCAACACAATTTGTTGAAAAGACGGTATTTTTCCCCATGCTCTTTAATGTTGTTTTTCTCATATTCCAGTGTGTGGGTGTATGTGTGTGTGTGTGTGTGTGTGTGTGTGTGTATATATATATGTGTGTGTGTGTGTGTGTGTGTGTGTCTGTTTCTAGATTATCTTTTCTGTTTTACTTGTTTATTACTATGTTATTGTGTCTATACTTATGTCTTAACTACTACAAACTCAAAAAGTTTGGTAATTGAGAATGCAAGTCACCCAGTTCTGTTCTTTTTTTCCTTCAACACCTTCTTGGTTATTTTTACAGTTCTATATAAATTTTAGAAACAGGTTTCTATTTTCCAAAAATTATCTGCTGGGATTTTGATTGGAATTTTACTGAGTGAAATTACTTTATCACCATTTGGCAGATAATTGCTAATTGTATTTTAAAATATTTAGTCCTTCAATTCCATGAACAGAGTATGTCCCTCTGTTTGTTTAGGTAACTTTTAATTTTGTCAGTAATGTTTCATAGTTTTGTTTGTTTGTTTGTTTTTTACAGAGTTCTTACACACTTTAAAAGTATTTATTTCTAGCATTTTGTGGTTTGGATGCTATCCTTAATAGTATATTTTGACTTTTTTAACTTGTTTGTTGCACTTATACAAAAATGTAAATATTTTTTCTATATTGACCTTGTAGACAGTGTTCTTATAAATCCCTTTATTATAATAACTCAAATAGTTTATCTGTAGATTATATTGAATTTTCTACATATGCAATATTTACAGTGCCAGTAAAAGTCCCTTGCTTTCATTTTTGGCAATTACTTTTGTTTGGCTATACGATTTTGGTTTGAAATCATTTTGTGCAATTTGAAGATGTCATTCCTTTTTTTCTAGTTTCCATTGTTAATTTTAAGAAGTCATCTGTCGTTCTTCTTTGCTCTTTTGATATCAAGATGCCTAGTTTTTTCTCTGGCTGCTTTTAAAATTAATTACTTTCATTTTCTGCACGATTATGATAAGGTACCTAGGTTTCATTTTGTTTAGATGTATTTGAGGTTCCTAAAACTTGTTGAATCTGTGACTTGATGTATTTTGTGAGTTTTGAAATGTTCTTGGCCATTATCTCTTCTTCTTATTATTATACCCTTTCCTTTTTACTAAGACTCTAACCTTCACATACAGTTGACTTTTTCTTTGTGTTTCATAAATAACTTATGCTCTTTGTGTGTGTGTTTTCCATTCCTTTTCTCTTTGTGCTTCAGTACAGATATTCAATTTTTCTATTGAATTCCTAATTTTAGTCACTTTATTTTTCATTTCTATGATTTCCTTTTTTTATTAGTTTACAGTTTTCTGAAATTCTACATTGTGTCTTTTAATTTAGTAATAATTTTGTTGGATATAGAATTTTGGTTTTATATGAAATTATTTTAAATAATATATGATAATACTTATTTAAAAATCCATACCTGGTAACTGCAACATCAGAATCTCTTATAATTCTAATTCTATTTTTTCCTGGTTCTTTGAAATATTTTACAGACCTAGTTGTTTTAGATTGATGACAAATTTTGTGCATAAAAAAGTCAACATAATTTGAGTTTCTGCATTTTTATTTCCCTCTCTAGAGGATTTAAATTTGCTACTGCCAGGCTGTTGAGCTATTGGTTGATTACTGTAATCTACTTAATCTAATTAGAGATTGAGCAAGTTGGAATCTGTAACCTGAAGGCCTTCAAGTGGTGGTCGATTTCTGGCATATACTTACTCTCAGGCTGTATGTAGCCTTTTGGTATTCAAACTAAAAGCTTTGGGTATTTACTTGGGTCTCTTTTCCTTAACAAGTCTAGGATTCTAACTTTAGCACCCCTCATTCCTGTGATGCTGCAATACTCCCTGCCTACCTGCTTATTCCCTCAACTGCTGTTTTCAAAAAGGTAAATGCTTGTGGAGCAAAGGAGCACTAAATATCAGGCTCACTCCTCTGCACATTCTCCCAGCTCCACAAGTCTTTGGTGGTTTGGTGGCTCTCTAATGTCTTCAAGTATATATTTCTATCTAAATCATCTTCAGTTTTTCTCATTGTTCTTAGTGGAAGTATTGACCTGAAACAAGCAAGTCTACTGTTGCTTGAAGAAAACATGAAATTTTTATTCTGTTGTTACATTCAAGATCCTTGCTAGCACCTAGGTGCTTTTTAAAAATTAAACATAAATAGTATTGAATTGGCAAAAATGAGTAGCAATATGCTATGTCTTGGGTGAAAAATACATGCAAGGCAGCAAATAACATTCCACAAATATTAACAATTAAG
This sequence comes from Pan paniscus, assembly GCF_029289425.2. Lineage (NCBI taxonomy): Eukaryota > Metazoa > Chordata > Mammalia > Primates > Hominidae > Pan > Pan paniscus. The sequence goes on from NC_073271.2 coordinate 22,830,450, forward strand.
TCTCCTTCATATATACTATGCACAATGCGGTATGATGAGAAAGCAGATGAGATCAGACTAACAAGGAAGAGGCTACAACACATTGTTTTGTAAGTAATATTATGAAGACTATGGTACTACAAATATTATTAATGGTAATGTCAGGTTGATAATTTTCTAACTTTGTGTGTGTATGTGCAGAAAACTGTGCTATGAAGATTATCCAGATGTAGTTCTGTGCACTTAAAAGAAAATTGCAAATAATAAAAGGAAGCAATAAAATCATAACATTTTCCCTAAGGAAGCAGGTGTCTAAGGTCAACATGCATTCTGTTCATTGACTTGAACTTCTATATCTATAGAACATCATAAAAATTGAGGTTACATATCAGTAATATTTACATTATATTTCATATGGGAAAATACACAATCACTTTTAAAAGTTATCAAACAAAAATTAAGTTGAAAAAAGGGTTAACCAGTTTCCAACTTCTGTATATAGCTAGCCAGTTATCCCAACATCATTTATTAAATAGGGAGTCCTTTTCCCATTGATTGTTTTTGTCAATTTTGTTGAAGATCGGATGATTGTAGGTGTATAGCATTATTTCTGAATTCTCTATTCTGTTATGTTGGTCTATGTGTCTGTCTGTTTTTGTATCAGTATCATACTATTTTGGTTACTGTATTCCTGTGATACAGTTTGAAGGTGGGTAATGTGATGCCTCCAGCTTTGTTCCTTTTGCTTAGGATTCAATTGGCTATTCAGGCTCCCTTTGGGTTTCATATTAATTCTAAAATACTTTTTTTCTAGTTCTGTGAATAATGTCATTGGTAGTCTGATAGAGCAAATTCCTGAATCTGTAAATTGCTTTGGGCAGTATAGTCAGTTTAATGACATTGAGTCTTTCTATTCATGAGCATGGAGTGTTTTTCCATTTGTTTGTGTCATTTTTTGAGCCGTGTTTTGTAGTTCTCCATGTAGACATCTTTCACCTCCTTGATTAGCTGTATTCCTATTTGTGTGTGTGTGTGTGTGTATGTGTGTGTGTGTGGCAGTTGTGAATGAGACTGCATTTCTGAATTGGCTCTCAGCTTGGATATTTGTGTATAGGAATGCTAGTGATTTTTGCACTTTAATTTTGTACCTGAGACTTCGCAGAAGTTGTTATCAGCTGAATGATTTGGGCTGGGACTGTGGGGTTTTCTAAACATAGAATCATGTTGTCTGCAAACAGGGAAAGTTTGACTTACTCTCTTCCTATTTGAATGCTCTTAATTTCTTTCTCTTGCCTGATTGCCCTAGCCAGAACTTCTAACACTGTGTTGAATAGGAGTGGTGAGAGAAGGCATCCTTGTCTTGTGCCAGTTTTCAAGGGTAGTGCTTCCAGCTTTTGCCTATTTAGTATGATGTTGGTTGTGGATTTGTCACAGATGGCACTTACTATTTTGAAGTATGTTCCTTCAATACCTTCAATGTCATTAATGAGTGTTTTTAACATAAAGGGATGTTGTGTTTTATCAAAGGCCTTTTCTGCATCTATTGAGATAATCGTGTTTTTTGTGTTTAGTTCTGTTTTTGTGATGAATCACATTTATTGATTTGCATATGTGGAATCAACCTTGCATCCCAGGGATAAAGGCTACTTGATCATGGTGGATTAGGTTCTTGATGTGTTGTGGGATTCAGTTTGCTAGTATTTTGTTGAGGATTTTTGTATCTGTGTTCATCAAGGATATTGGTCCACTGGCCATTTCTTAAGTGACTTCTTTGCTGCACCTTCTCTTCTTTCAGATCCATAGTAAATAGAAAACCTACAGAATGGGAGAAAGGACTTGCAAACTATGCATCTGATGAGGGTCTAATATCCAGCATCTATAAGGAACTTAAACAAATTTGCAATGAACAAACAAACAACCTCATTAAACATTAGGCAAAGAACATGAACAGTCATGTTTAAAAAGAAGACGTACATGCAGCCTACAGGCATATGGAAAGAAGATCAATATCACTGATCATTAGAGGAATGCAAATCAAAACCACAATGAGATATCATCTTACACCAGTCAGAATGGTTATTATTAAAAAGTCAAAACTAACAGATGCTGGAGAGGTTGTGGAGAAAAGGGAATGCTTATACACTGTTGTTGGGAGTGTATATTAGTTCAATAATCATGGAAAGCAGTGTGGAAAGTCCTCAAAAAGCTAAAAACAGAACTACCATTCAGTAATGGGATTACTGGGTATATACCCAAAGAAATATAAATCATTCTATTATAAAGACACATGCACATGTATATTCATTGCAGTACTATTCACAATAGCAAATACATGGAATCAGCCTCAATGCCCATCAATGGTCGACTGAATAAAGAAAATGTGGTACATATACACCAAGGAATACTATGCAGCCATAAAAATTACAAGATCATGTCCTTTGCAGGAACACGAATGGAGCTGGAGGCTATTATCCTTAGAAAACTAACGCAGGAAGAGCAAATCAGATACCAGATGTTCTCACTTATAAGTGGGAGCTAAATGATGAGAACACATGGATAAATAGAGGGGAACAACAGACCCTAGGGCCTACCTGATGGTGCAGGGCAGAAGGAGAGAGGGGATCAGAAAAAATAATTATTGGATACTAAGCTTAGTACTTAGGTGATTAAATAATCTGCACACCAAACCCCTGTGATACAAGCTTACTTATATAAAAAACCTGTACATGGACCCCCGAATGTAAAATAAAAGTTAAAAAAAAGTGATATTCCAATCATTTGGATAATTTAGTTATCTAAAATAATGCACTTCCCTGGATAACTGGATAGATGGGATTTTATTCATGCGTTCGATATTTTGTCATTTGATGAAGAGCATTTGTGTTGAGGTTTTATGAAGTATCTGAAAAAATACATATTACCTTATTTTACTGCAAATAGTAATTGCCAACAGTCAAGATATGTACTACCACCAAATTCCATGTTATTTGTGATCAAGAGATATACACAGATACTTGAAAACTGATTTCTACGTTGCATATGGGAAAAATACCTCATTTTTCTCAGCTGTCCATTATTTTTGAGATATTATGTGCAGTGATAGTAAGAACAAGCAGATTTGGAACACATCAGCAATAATTTTTTCAATCAGAGTCCTGCCAAAATGAAAGAATTTGACAGTATCCGGCACCCTGTACTCATGCTTGGCTTCTGTAGAAACTGTGGCTTGCAAAAGGGCAGCTGGGTACTGTGATTTGGTACCTCATTCTTTAAACGTATAATGGGAATCTGGTTGGTTCAGGAAAACCCTTGCCTACTTATTATTACTCTGTTTTTAGGGTTGTTGCTTCCATTGATTAGATGACATTTAAGCCCACTGCACTCTCATACCGGACTCTTGTGCAGGTAAATTGTAATGCTTGGTGGAGTAACAGAGTACTGCTGTGGAGAAAATGCAGTAACTGGTCAGTTACTCTTTAATTCCAGAACCTGCAGCAGTTGTAAGGAGGACTGGATAAATTGCATTTGGTGGGTTACTTGACAGCCGATTTGCACATGGGATGCCACGAGCTATGGTAAAATAATGTGTTCTACTTGTGGCAAGTATGCTTAGAATAAAAACACACTAATGCTGTATTCTCAATAAGGCAGAGTAGGAAATAAGACAGAAGGTAAATGGAATAACTCTCTTAGCCTTTTTCATTTTTTGAGATGGAATCTAGCTTTGTCACTCAGGCTGGAATGGAGTGGTATGATCTCAGCTCACTGCAACCTCCTCCTCCCAGGTTCAAGTGATTCTCCTGCCTCAGCCTCCCGAGTAGCTGGGATTACCAGCACTGGCCACCATGCCCAGCTGAATTTTGTATTGTTGGTAGAGACAGGGTTTCACCATGTTGGTCAGCCTGGTCTTGAACTCCTGACCTCAAGTGATCCACCTGCCTTGGCCTCCAAAAGTGCTGGGATTACAGGCATAAGCCACTGTACCTAGCCTCTTGGCCTTTTAACATACATTCAGTAATGCATGTAAAGAATTGCTTCATGTAGAGGAAGCTTCCTTTTAAGAGGATTTTGGAGGTATTTATAAGACAATATGGGGACGCTGTATTTGTGTCTAACTACAACAAAATGTATTACGAGGTTTATTTTTCCCTTATTATATAAGAAAAACATATTTAAGAAAGATATAAAAACAAAAAAGAAAATAAAAATAGCTTACCATTCCAGAAATAAACATAATTTTTCCACATTATTATATATGTAATTTTTATATACATTTTTGTATATAGATTATTTTAAAATAAGAATATACTGTATTGGACTCTGTTTTTTTTTGGTTGTTGTTCATTTAACAATGTATGGCGAATATTTTCCCATGTTAATAAAAGTATCCTATACTAGTCATTTGAATGTTTGCTGAGAATTAATTAATTTTACTGATGTATCCTAATTATATAATTATTCCCTTGGTGTATTAGTCTGTTCTCATGCTGCTAATAAAGACATACATGAGGCTGGGTAATTTATAAAGGAAAGAGGTTTGATGGAATTACCGCTTCACATGGCTGGGGAGGCCTTAAAATCATGGCGGAAGACAAACGAAGAACAGAGGGTCCTCTTACATGGCAGCAAGCTGAAAGAGCTTGTGCAAGGGAAGTCCCATTCATAAAGCCATCAGATCTCATGAGACTTATTCACTATCACGAGAACAGCATTGGAAAGGCCCGCCCCTATGATTTAATTACCTCCCACCAGGCCCCGCCCACAACACGTGGGAATTGTGGGAGCTGCAATTCAAAATTAGATTTGGGTGGGGCCATATCACTTGGTGATAGACATTGAAGTCTTTTCCTTCCCTCCCTCCCTCCCTCCCTCCCTCCCTCCTTCCCTCCTTCCTTCCCTCCCTCCCTCCCTCCCTCCTTCCTTCCTTCCTTCCTTCCTTCTTCCTTTCCCTCTTTCTCTCTTTCATTCTTTCTTTTCTTGCTTCTTTTTGGTATAAGCCATGTTAACATAAAAATCTTAATAGCTACATATGTAAGCATACATAACTGTCTCCTTATGTTAAATAGCTAGAAATGTAAGTGATGAATCAAAGGGTATGTGCCATGGTATAGAGATCAGCTGAATTCAATAAAGTACCAGCAGAAAGCATCTTTATTCTTTTAAATTTTTGTTTTGAACTATAGTTCTTTTGTTCCTACAGCAAAAAAAAAAAAAAAAAATTCAGGCAGGTTTCATAGTTTTCCATGACACTCCTAAATAATAAATGGATAATTTATTTAGTATTTTATGAATTGTCCAAAATCTGGAAGAATTTCATGGTCTAACATGGTTTGGTAGGTGCTCCTTTTGGAAATAATTACTATTCCTGATAAAATTCTCCAGCAATTTTCTGATAGACATTAATGAACTGAAAAACCTAAACTTTTAAAATCCTAACAGTGTTCAGTCTTAGGAAAAATCTAATTCATTAGCAGAGCATGCTAGGATTAGGTAAAGCACGGGTGGAACAAATATGTATGTTAAGAGAGATAGTGACTTAAAAAAGGCTACAGTGGATGGAAAACTTTTTAAAAAATCCTTATTTTTAAAAACTAGGTGTTAAGGTTGCATGATAAAAGCAGTTTAAATTACCTTTGCTTGGCATGGTTTTTTGAATAAAGTTGTTAAAATATGGCATTGAGATATAAAGGGCATCACTTGAGCGAAAATGTGAAGCACAGAAATATAGTTTATTATTAATTGGGTTTTATTATTAGTATCTTGCATTTTTCTGGCTCAAAGACAGCAAGATACTACATTTCAAAAGGTTTAAACTTAGCTCAAAATAGCTTTAAATTGTAGCAAGAGGAGCTGTGTAATTCAAATTTTCTCTTTGTACTTGTCTCATCTTTAAGACTAATGGAATTGGTTGGTGAATTATTATTAAAACATCCTTCAAGTTTGAGGCATTTCCCAGCGAGTTATTCAGAATGCTGATTGTTATCCTTTTACCAGCTTTCATTTGTACTTTATGGGTCAGTGACTAAAATGTAGGATGCTCTCTAAGTCAGAGTGACTTCAATATAAAAGATGTTAGGGAAGCAAAATTGCATGCCAAGCAAATCTTTATCTTAATTAGCTGCTAGAACATGAAGAGTTTGCTTCTGTGCCTAAAACATATTACAGCTGCATACTTATGTGCAGCCTTTATTCCACCACCCAACACAGATTTTTTCCCCATAATCACTGAGATTTGAAATTTTAAAGGAGAAAAATAAATTCTTTTCTTGGATGCAGTATATTCTGCCGAAGAGTGAAGAAGCACAAACATTTCCAGTAGAACAAGATTTTCCTGCTTTTAAAAATACTACATTAAAGCTGAAAATTTAGGCCAAAATTTTCAAATGGTAATTGTTACAGGCAATTCATCTTTCTGGTCAGAAAAGGGTGTTACTGCAACTATTTCTGCCTGAAACTGGGTGGCACTACTACTTTTTTTTTTTTTTTTAACTGAGCAGACATTTTCCTTACACTAAAATTGAGAAAAAGGGAAGTTTCTAAATTTCCATTGAACAGTTCCTTTCACATCATTTTAACTCTGTAAGACAGTGTCACATCGAAACGACACACTACATCATGAAGCTTTTCTAAATGACGGAGGTGGCTTGCAGCTGCTGACCTCACTTCTCTTGGACTTGGCAGCAATCCACACTGCCTTGATCATGGCAGTGAAAATAAGATAGTATTCAGTATTATTTGTCCAAATCTGGCGTATCATTGCTTGTGGATACATGAATGATCTTGGGACTTGAAAACATTGCTGATGGAAACTCAAACAAGATAAAGGGCTAATGACATTGATAGGAAACATAAGAAGAAAGTTATTCCATGACTTCATAAGAGTTGTCAGAATTTATTATGCATGTAACTATAGCAGAAGTGCAAAGAGAAGTTGTTTCAGAAATTGATGTAAGGGTAGGACGATACATTGTGCAAGTTGACTCTCAATGAGACTATTTGTAGCATCCCACTTTTGGAATGCCATATTCTAGAGCTCAAATTGGACTGAAAGATCTGTCCTGGTGTGCCTGCCCTGTTGTTTCACATGGTTACGATTTTCAGGTGTAGTGATTGTGTGGATTATTTTCTATTTAATCCTTCTAGACCCACTTTTTACCCATTTCCATCCTGCTTTATGTCCCAGCATGCTGCTACATCATGGATTCCTTATCCTCTGGATTCTGGAGCAGAAGATGGAAGAGTGAGATTAGGATTGACAGTTGACCCTTGAACAACACAGATTTGAAGGGTGCAGGTCTCTGTCCACTTATATGTGGATATTTTTCTTTTTATATATTTTTTTTATTATACTTTAAGTTCTAGGGTACACGTGCACAACATGCAGTTTTGTTACATATGTATACATGTGCCATGTTGGTTTGCTGCACCCATTAAGTCGTCATTTATATTAGGTATATCTCCTAATGCTATCCCTCCCCCCTCCCCCCACCCCACAACAGGCCCTGGTGTGTGATGTTCCCCTTCCTGTGTCCAAGTGTTCTCATTGTTCAATTCTCACCTATGAGTGAGAACGTGCAGTGTTTGGTTTTTTGTCCTTGTGATAGTTTGCTGAGAATGATGGTTTCCAGCTTCATCCATATCCCTACAAAGGACATGAACTCATTTTTTATGGCTGCATAGTATTCCATGGTGTATATGTGCCACATTTTCTTAATCCAGTCTATCATTGTTGGACATTGGGTTGGTTCCAAGTCTTTGCTATTGTGAATAGTGCCACAATAAACATACGTGTGCATGTGACTTTGTAGCAGCATGATTTATAATCCTTTGGGTGCATACCCAGTAATGGGATTGCTGGGTCAAATGGTATTTCTAGTTCTAGATCCTTGAGGGATTGCCACACTGTCTTCCACATTGATTGAACTAGTTTACAGTCCCACCAACAGTGTAAAAGCGTTCCTATTTCTCTACATCCTCTCCAGCACCTGTTGTTTCCTGACATTTTAATGATCGCCACTCTAACTGGTGTGAGATGGTATCTCATTGTGGTTTTGATTTGCATTTCTCTGATGGCCAGTGATGATGAGCATTTTTTCATGTGTCTTTTGGCTGCATAAATGTCTTTTGAGAAGTGTCTGTTTCAAACAAATTTACAAGAAAAAAACAAACAACCCCATCAACAGGTGGGTGAAGGATATGAACAGACACTTCTCAAAAGAAGACATATGTGGATAGTTTTCAATAAATACATTGGAAATTTTTTGGAGATTTATGACAATTTGAAAAAACAGATGAACTGCATGGCCTGCAAATATGGAAAAAGATATTTTGTCATAGCTACATAAAATGGAAATGATAATATGGAAAAAGATAATTTTGTCATAGCTACATAAAATGACATAAAATATTTTAGAAATTAGTCTGTTTTATTATTTGCTACAATAAAATATACACAAATCTATTATAAAAAGTTGAAATTTATTAAAACATATGCGCACAAACACAGACCATACATGATGCCATTTGCAATGGAAAGAAATATAAACAATTCTAAAAATGCAGTATTAAAACTGTGTAACGTTAACTGTAGTACATACTGTACTATTGTAATAATTTTGTAGCCACCTCCTGTTGTTATTGCGGTGAGCTCATGTGTTGAAAGTAATTGCTTAAAATGCCATGTGACGCTAATCATCTCTGCGTGAGCAATTCATCTCTCCAGTAAATTGTGTATCACAGTAAAAAGTGACTTGCAATTCTCACGTATTTTTCATCATGAATAACACCATGGGATCCATATGAAGTGCCACGAGTGATGCCAAAAGTGCTCTCAAGAAGCAGACAAAAGTCATGACATTACAAGAAAAAGTTGAATTTCTTGATAGGTACCACAGATTGAGGTCTGTATCTGTGGTTGCCACCATTTCAAGATAAATCAGTTCAATGTAAGGACCATTGTAAAAAGAAAAAGAAAAAGAAATTTGTGAAGCTGTTGCTGCAGCTATGCCAGCAGCAAGAAAACCTTACATTTTTGGGGAAATACCTTTTTATCTCATATTGAGAATGCAGCTTTCACATGGGAGCAGGATTGCTATAAGAAAGGCGTATCTATAGATCCTAACATGATTCAAGAAAAAGCAAAAAATATTATATGACATCTTAAAGCAAATGGAAGGTGAAGAGTCTAAAGCTTAAGAATTTAATGCCAGCAAAAGATGGCTTGATAATCTCAGAAAGAGGCTTGGGTTTTCAAATTTCCAGAAAACAGGAAAAGTATCTTTTGCTGACCAAGAGGCAGCAAACAAGTTCCTAGATGACATTAAGAAAATCATTGAAGAGAAAGGCTATTTTCCTGAACAGATTTCTATTGCAGATGAAAGTGCCCTATTCCAAAAATAAAATGACACAAAAGACATTTATTAGTAAGGAAGAGAAGTGAGCACCAGGTTTTAAGGTAGGAAGTGATGGGCTAACTCTACTGTTTTGCACAAATACAGTCAGTTTTATACTGAGGGCCCCTCTTTCTATAAAGCTTCTAACCCCTGAGGCTTAAAGAGAAAAGATAAACAGCAGATGTCAGTTCTTTTGGTTGTACAACAAGAAGGTTTGGACAACAAGAACACTTTTTTCTGGATTTGTCCCATTGTTGCTTTGTCCCTGAAGTCAGGAACTACCTTTGCCAGTAAGAGACTGCCTTTTAAAGTTCTTTTGATATGGGACAATGCCCTGGACAATGGCCCAAACCCAGTGAGTTCAATGCTGAAGGCTTTGAAGCAGTCTGCTTGCCCCCAAACACAACATTCCAACTCAGCTTCTATATCAGGGGGTCATAAGAACCTGTGAAGGCTCATCACACATGGTACTGTATGGAAATGATCATCAATACTATCAAAGAGAACTCTGATAGAACATCATGGAAGTCTGGAGGAACCACACCATTGAAGATTTCATTGTTGTTATAGAAAAAGCTGTGAAAGCCATGAAGCTTAAAACAATACATTCCTTCTGAAGAAAACTGTGTCCAGATGTTGTATGTGAATTCAGAGGAGCCAATCAAAGAAATTATGACAGATATTGTAGATATGGCAAATAAGGTGAGAGTGAAAGGTTTTCAGATATAGATATTGAAGATATTCAAGAGCTAATAGACACCACACCAGAGGAATTAACAGAAGATGATTTGATGGAGATAAGTGTTTCCAAATCAGTGCCAGATGATGAGGAAGAAGACATAGAAGATGCAATGCCAGAAAACAAATTGACATTAGAAAAGATGGCAATTGGATTCTGATTATTTAAGACTACTTCTGACGTCTTCAATAGCATGAACCCTTCTATGATACAGGCATTGGAGCTAAAGCAAATGATAGAAGGATTGGAACTGTATAGAATCATTTTTAAAGAAATGAAAACTCAAAACGTCAGAGAGAAATCACAACATACTTCCGTAAAGTCACACCGACTGTGCCTGCCTCTCCTGCCTTCCCTTCTACCTCCTCCACCTCTGCTACTCTTGAGACAGCAAGATCAACCCCTTCTCTTCTTTCTCCTCAGCCTCCTCAATGTGAAGACTATGAAGATGAAGACCTTTATGATGATCACTGCCACTTAATAATTGGGAAATGTTATGATTTTCTTAATAACATTTTCTTTTCTCTAGCTTGCTTTATTGTAAGAATGCAGTATATAATACACACAACATACAAAATATGTGTTATTGGTTTATGCTATTGGTGTGGCTTCTGATCAACAGTAGCCTGTGAGTAGTTACATTTTTGGGGAGTCAAAAGTTATAACTGGATTTTTGACTACACAGAGGGTCAGCCTTCCCACTTTTGTGTTGTTCAAGGGTCAAGTGTACATATTGCTCAGGCTCCCTCCCTGAGTGTTGGCTGCCTTCCTCTACATGAGGCCAGTTTCTCTCAAAAAGCTCTCTTCAGACAGATACCTTTTTCAAGTTCCAGTCACTGGCTTCCTACTTTTCCTTACCTGGCTTAGGGGTAACAACTCACTGCGGTTGCTAGTCCCAGTTTCAACAACATCCTTGTTAGTTTACCTAAACCCTGTCTACACCTTTGTAAGTTACCCTTTTATTACATTTTCTTCAAATTACTCAGTTTGTGCATGTCATCTTTTCCTGCCAGGACCCTTGCTGATATACAAACTAAACCTATGTTTTGGATATGTGTCTATAAAGCACATACTTACAAGTAGTTGTGTATTGTATTAGTATAAATACAAGGATTCCATGATTTTTAAATATGTGGAAATGTGACTGTTTGATGTGGAGATACTTCATGGATCTTTGAACACTTGATTATTGCAGAAAGGAGCTGAGCTGATATTGTTCACATTTTCCCTAATTAGCAGAGATATATCTCAAAAAGATGGGGATGATAGGCTTACTTTGTGGTTCCATTTCTGCAACTGCTTCCTGGAGTTATGCAATCATAGTAGAATAAGTGTTTAAAAAGATGATTTACCATATAAATATGTAACAATTTTACAAGTTTTAAAGATGGAAGATGAGAAGGGTGCGTGTGTGTGTGTGTGTGTGTGTGTGTGTGTGTGTGTGTAGGCATGGCAGACAAGGTTATAGTTTAAAAGCCAGTTATTGGTATGAAAACATAAACAATTATAGTAACATGCAGATACATGCTTTGCTTGTGTTTGACATCTTGACCAAAATATTTTTCAGTTCCTGATGCTATGAGAACAGATTAGATCATCTGAGCACAAAGTGAAAATGTGTAAGTAAGGCTTACTTCTTTCTAACTCATTAGCAAACATGGTAACTTGTTAGACAAAAAGAAAAAATACAAAATTCACAAAACACGTTAAAAAGAATGTTTTTGAGAAAGCAAAGTACTACCAAGAGCGTTATCAAGATGTCAGTAAGTGGAAAAATATGATGCTCAAAAGAAAAATTGTAAGTTCTATACTACTCTAAGGCAACAGGTAAAACTTTTTTTTTTTAAGAAGGGGTGATTCCATAATTGGTTAAGCAGTAGTACTACATGATACATGGAACAATAAGGGCAATTTGATAGGTGGAAAAAGGCTAATTCTGATCTCTCAAGAAAGAAAGGACTATAATTATTGATGATTTTCTGAAGAATGGTGGAAAATGGGCTAAACATTCTTAATAGATGACCCATATTCTCACTGCAAGTATCTGATATGTCACAAGAAACTTTCGAGATCTAACAAACTCATGACAATCTCCATGTCTACTGACTGATGTGGAAGCAAGTACTATGATGAGAATAATGTGAAATATTAAGGAAACTGAAATCTTGTGCAAACAACTGAAGACTCGGGCCACAAGGAATTGAAAGGAGTTAGCCAGCTTGCTTTAGGCAGACAGCAAGGGAAGGGTCCCTGGAGAACCTCTGACCCACCCCACAAATGCTTACACCAGATGTTTTATGCAGATAAGGAAACTTGCACAGAGGGCTTGCCTAAACATGCCCACAGCTGACTAAGGGCTCACATGTGCACTAGGGGAATGGGGTGGAGCCACAAGAAATTCACACCTTATACAAATAGGGAATCCAGCCCCATTAGCATATATATTCATACTGCTGATAAAGACATACCCAAGACTGGGAAGAAAAATAGGTTTAATGGACTCACAGTTCCACGTGGCTGGGGAGGCCTCACAATCATGGCAGAAGGTGAAAGACACTTTTTACATGGCAGCAGCAAGAGAGAATGACAGTGAAGTGAAAGTGGAAAGTCCTTATAAAACCATCAGATCTTGTGAGACTTATTCACTACCATGAGAACAGTAAGGAGGGAACAGCCCCATGATTCAATTATCTCCCACTGGATTCTTCTCATAACGTGTGGGAATTATGGGAGTTCAATTCAAGATGAGATTGGGGTGGGAACATGGAGCCAAACCATATCAAGAGCCTTTGTATTCAACTGGGAGGGGGCAACCGACGACCTGCTTTCAGAACCCCTCTCTTTGCTGATAACTTTCCTTTTGCTTAATAAATTATACTCCACTCACTCTTCAACTGTCTGCATGCCTAAATCTTCCTGGTCATGAGACAAGAACTTGGACCTAGCTGAGCTAAGGAGTAAACAATTCTGCATTAGAATCTTTAAACTTTATTTGAGCTCTCATGGAAAAAAAGAAATTCTATCAGGTTTACATAAGGAATGTAATTTGATTTTCTGGTCTGTGATTGATGATTCCAACCTGAGTGTCTTTTGCATGGGGTGGCCCCTCTCATGGGTTCCGGGAAGAATGTTTTTCATAGGAAATGTACTTCCCTGATCAAAAGAACTTTTGAAATAAAATATGACAGAAAATAAACGTCATTAAAAAATAAACAAAAATACACCCAAACATGAATATAGAGCCTTTCAAAAGCAACAGCTAAGACATAAAAAACAACTGCATGATTTGGCTATGGTGTTGTATGCCTGTCATCCAAGATACTCAGGAAGCTGAGGTCGTGTTACTGAAACATAAGTGATTTGGTCTAGGTCCTGCTGTTTAGTGCACAGAAAGCCAATCACTGAGACAATGAGTATTGCCAGGGAAGAAAGCTTTATTTGGAGGCTATGGCTGAAGAACTGGGAAATCAGGCTCAAATCCATCTCCTTGACCCACAAATATTAGGGAGTTATGCAGCACGGAAGAAATGTAACTACATGCATGTAAATATGAAGTAGGGGTAAGAAAGAAGAGTTGGTCAACAGGAAGCAGGTGGTCAGTAAGGCAGTCATGATGGGTGAGGGGTCTGGTGTCTCATTGTTCAGATTCCGTTATTTGGTAAATTTCAGTTCTTTGATACTATCAGGGAACTTGAGGCTTAACAGTTGATTTCCTGAGATAAGAACTCAGATAAGACAAATGTAACTTTCTCAAGTTCCAAGATTGGGAGAGTCAATTTCTATGTTTATTCAAAAGAAACCGTAAACATCAGTTCTATGAGACAACTGAGCCAGTTTCAGTAACCCCCAACCCTTTCTAATAAATCAATATTTATCAATTCCTTAATCATTGTGAATCTGGTTGTCTGTCTTTCTGGTTGCTGCATGCTGAGGAGTGGTGTTGTGGGCAGCTCCATACCATGGGTGACCATGTGGCCACCCAGGAATCAAAGGTTAACCTAATTTTATTTTGTTTTCTTGAAACACAATCATTTTCTCTCCAGTTCCCCACTTTGATCGAAGACAAATCACAGCAGGACCAATCTACCTGCAGAATAAGCTTCAGTCCCACGATACTTGGCCTGATTGCTCACACAAACTGCAGCAAGAATCATTGTCCATATCGGCTCTCCTAAATTGGCTTTGTTGGAACCTCTAACAAAACTATTTCAGTCAAAGCTCTGGGAAAATAAGGAGTTTATCCAACTGTGCTCTGTTATAAAAGAAAACAGATTCTTATTGAATTTATGCAAACAACCACATTGCTCTGAATAAAGAATATTCAGTTTGTGAATTCCAGAGAAATTAAGCAGACAGAGTGAAATATTTCTCAAATTCTGTATACTTTATTCAATTGTTAAAGGATATAAGTAGCTCAAAGATAAAAAAAAAGTTCTCTGGATTCCTGAAAAACAAAACAAAAAGAATCACAAATGTTCAAACAAAAAGCCCATAAATTATTCCAGTCCTCCATCACTTGTTCATGCAATTAATACCTACTTTACTTCATATTGGGTTAGTAATTTTCATGAACACATCTGCCTTTTTATTAGAGTCATGGAGGTTTTTCTCTAGTTCAATGGTACCATCTCCAAAGTTATCAGAAACCTACAATTAAGAGTCCTTTTCATGAACTCCCCACAAAGAGCAAGCCCTAGATTGTAGCTGATTATAAGCTACTTTTTGGGGAAAAAAAGCAAAAACAATTGTGGATGACAAGTCTAAGGACAGACACACTTGTCAAGAAAATGGTTATTTTTGTGGCATACCAAAATTTAATATAATCGACCAGGTGCAGTGCTCAAACCTGTAATCCTAGCACTTCAGGAGACCAAGGAAGGCAGATCACTTGAGCTCATTCAAAACCAGCCTGGGCAATATGGTGAAACTCAGTCTCTATAAAAAATAAAGATAAATTAGCAGAGAGTGGCGGACACACACCTGTAGTCCCAGACACTCAGGAAGTGGAGGTGGGAAGATTGCCTGAGCCTGGGAGTTGGAGGTTGCAGTGAGCCAAAATTTCACCACAGCACTCCAGCCCGGTTGACTGAGTGAGACCCTGTCTCAAAAACAAAAAAATCATAATAATCATGATTATTTCTGACAGCATATATTGACATATCAGAATTTTAAGAATCTTATAAAATCCTGGAACACATATTTACAACACAGCTATATAAACATAACCCAAATAAAGTTAAACACTATCTCACATTTGAAATTAGTTTGACCATAAAGTAAGGTTTTTACAAACCTTTTATAAGCTTTTACAGTTTTTTTAAATTAAAGATTAGGTCACTGCTTGAAGAGAACCCTATTATTCTGACACAGGGGCCCAGACCCAGAGGCTGGCTTTGCATCAGTGTGCTTTTGGTATTAATTTTTAAGTTCTAGAAAAACTCAAAACTAATCTTATCCCTTAACTAATTGTTCCTTACCATCTCACATGCCCACCTCTTCTGCAATAATCTCTGGGCCTATAGAAATTGAAGTTTTAATTTCTCAATTTAACACAAGTTCCAAACCATTGTATTAAAGTGGTTAAGTGACTCCTTGCGTGTATCTAATTACTAGCATTCTATTGACAGAACTGTGATCAAAGGCATCAAAAATGCGATAGTTTCTACATTAAACTTATCATATCAAACTGCCAGTGTATTTCTTTACAATGTTTCTTAATTTGCCTTCATAAAAAAATTAACTTTCTATCATTTAAAAAATGGTAAATGCAAATATCAGTTTTGGAAATTCAGTATGAGGACAAATAATCTCCTTTCACCTAAACATTATAAAACAAAGCAAGGACAAAGTAAGAAGAAGCACACAATAATTTCTTTTCAGCTATTTTAAAAGAGTATTATCACACATTTCCAAGACTGGTTTTTAGATGCAGTACTGATAACTGGTAAGTTTCACCACTGGAATCTTCAAACCAGTGCAACACTTGTACATATTTTGTTTCCAACTACACACATGAAGCAGTGATAAATAGCTTGGGATCAAAAATAACTAGAAAATTTCACTCCTTTTATTACTACTTAATCCAAGTGAATGTCACTTAATTATAATAATGGTAAACACAACTAAAGTAATTTGAGAGAAATCAAAGTCAATATAATTATCATAAGGAGAAGGCTAGTCTTTCCTGAACCTTAAAACTTTGTACCCATATCATCGTTTTTCCTTATTACCCAAAAGAAAAGATCTGAAACTGACTCAAATTATTGATTTATTAATTGAATTACCTTGGATATAAACACCATTTAAACATTTCTGTTCTTTTCCAAATAGCACAATAAATAATGTACTATTTCTGCTCAGAACTTATAAATGTAAGTGTTTTGTTATTTTTCCAGGAAGCTTAGAGCTCTTGTAGCTCTCTAGGTCATCGAAGATAAGCAAAAACGATTTAATTTTAAATGACTGGTGTGCTCTCTCAACGTTTGCAGGCTTGACAAAGGTAGCTCAGAAACTTTAGGTAAATAGAGCAAATCATGAACTGTAGGAAATGCACAGGAAACAAAATGACTATGCACAGAACCAAATATAAGCCCTCCATTACAAACTACAAAACAACAATGGTTTGTGTATATGTATATGTAAGTAAAACTCAAAGGATAACAAACAGCAAATAAATGAAAATTAAATGCAAAAACAAATAAACAGGAAATCAACCCCCAGTTTTTTTCCTACTCAGTTTACCTTGGAGGCTACAGTGTTACCCAGGCCCTTAAAAAATGACAGGAATGATAATGCAAATTAATGCATTTAAGTACACCTCACCGCTATATACATTTTATGCAATTAAGAAATTCACTTAAAGCATGTGACCAGTAAGTACTTTAGTGCTACTACTAGCTATGCAGAATAGTACAGTGTGAAACAAAGCAATGCAAGCATTTATGTAAAATTTGGCTTCATGTTAAATCTGGCTTCATGCTTAACTATATTGAGAACGATTGCGAAACTGCCAGTGTATTTCTTTACAATGTTTCTTAATTGTCCTTTATCAAGACTTAGAGTTTTAACTATGAGCAATGTTAATGAGTTAATGAGAAATTTTCCAAATTTCTGTCATGTTTTAAAGAATATTTTACTATCCAAACTTTTTCAGCTTTCTATTCTCTCTGTATGTGCAGGAAGAGAGACATATAGAGAAACCAGAAAAAACAACATGACTTACACAGGCCATTGATGATGTGCTTGGCTTTTCTGTTTGTTCTAAATTTTCTTTGAAAAAAACCAGTCATTTTATTTTAGGACAAAAGTTCACTATATAAGATGCTTTCTCATATAAAATTATCCTTTTCTTTATAACCTTTTTTACCAAAAATATATCTTCACATCCATAACTTTCTTCACATCTCATTCCCCAACTTACTGGTTCCTTTCTCCCTTGTTTCATAAATAACCTTTTCAAGTCCGTAATTTAAATTAAACTTTAGATAACTTGTGAATTATACAAAATTATTCTTTTTCTCATAAAGAACACATCTTCTTTGGCACATTTTATATAGAGAATTACTTATTAACTAATATTCTTACTAATCTTAAATTTTAGTGAAAACCTACAAAGCAAGAAATCCTGAATTATCAAGTATTTGCATTTTATAGATGAGAATATTCCACAACTTTTAGAAGCATATTTCCCCATATCATAACAATTTCTTAATTGAAAATGACTCAGACATCCAATAAGCACCAAAATGATTTTAAGATTTTAAATTATATAAAAAGTTTACCTGCAACATTCATCCCATTTTGTAGATGTGTGGTGTTATTTTTGAGTTCTCTGTTGTGTTCCTTTGGTCTATATGTCTATTTTGGTATCAGTACCATGCTGTTTTGGTTACTGTAGCCTTGTCATATAGTTTGAAGTCAGGAGTGTGATGCCTCCAGCTTTGTTCTTTTGGCTTAGGATTGTCTTGGCCATATGGGCCATTTTTTGTTTCATATGAAGTTTAAAGTAGTTTTTTCTAATTCTGCAAAGAAAGTCAATGGTAGCTTAATGGGAATAGCATTGAATCTACAAATTACTTTGGGTAGTATGACCATTTCCACGTTATTGATTTTTACTATCCATGGGCATGGAATGTTTTTCCATTCGTTTGTGTCCTCTGTTATTTCTTTGAGCAGTGGTTTGTAGTTCCCCTTGAAGAGGTCCTTCACATCCCTTGTCGGCTGTGTTCCTAGGTATTTTATTCTCTTTGAAGAGATTGTGAATGGGAGTTCATCCATGATTTGGCTCTCTGCTTGCCTTTGGTTAGTGTAAAGGAATGCTTGTGATTTTTGCACATTGATTTCGTATCCTGAGACTTTGCTGAAGTTGCTTATCAGTTCAAGGAGTTTTTGGGCTGAGATGATGGGGTTTTCTAAATATAAAATCATGTCTTCTGCAAACAGAGACAATTTGACTTTCTCTCTTCCTATTTGAATACCTTTCTTTCTTTCTTTTGCCTGATTACCCTGGCCTGAACTTCCAATACTATGTTGAATAGGAGTGGTGAGAGAGGGCATCCTTGTCTTGTACTGGTTTTCAGAGGGAACGCTTCCAGCTTTTGCCCATTTAATATGATATTGGCTGTGGGTTTGTCATAAATAGCTCTTATTATTTTGGGATACGTTCCATCAGTACCAAGTTTATTGAGAGTTTTTAGCATGAAGGGCTGTTGAATTTTGTCAAAGGCCTTTTCTGTATATGGTTTTTCTCATTGGTTCTGTTTATATGATGGATTACGGTTATTTATTTGCATATGTTGAAACAGCTTTGCATCTCAGGGATGAAGCTGACTTGATTGTGGTGGATAAGTTTTTGATCTCCTGCTGGATTCAGTTTTCTTGTATTTTATTAAGAATTTTCACATTGATGTTCATCAGGGATATTGGCCTGAAGATTTTATTTATTGTGTCTCTTCCTGGTTTTGGTATCAGGATGATGCTGGCTTCTTAATGAGTTAGGGAGGAGTCCCTCCTTTCCAATTGTTTGATATAGTTTAAGAAGGAACGGTAACAGCTCCTTTTCATATTTCTGGTAGACTTAGGCTGTGGATCTGTCTGCTCCTGGGCTTTTTTTGCTTGGTAGGCTATTAATTAGTGCAATTTCAGAGCTTGTTATTGGTCTATTCAGGGATTCGACTTCTTCCTGCTTTAGTCTTGGGAGGGTGTATGTGTCCAGGAATTTATCCATTTCTTCTAGATTTTCTAGTTTATTTGGGTAGAGGTGTTTATAGTATTATCTGATGGTAGTTTGTATTTCTGTGGTGTCAGTAGTGATATCCCCTTTATCATTTTTATTGTGTCTATTTGATTCTTCTCTCTCTTCTTCTTTATTAGTCTAGCTAGTGGCCTATTTTCTTAAATTTTTTTTTTCAAAAAAAAAAAAAAAAAAAACAGCCCCTGAATTCACTGATTATTTTGGAGGGTTTTTCATGTCTCTATCTCCCTCAATTCTTGTCCGATCCTAGTTATTTCTTATTGTTTGCTAGCTTTTGGATTAGTTTGCACCTACTTCTCCAGCTCTTTTATTTATGTTACAGTGTCAGTTTGAGATCTTTCTAGCTTTCTGATGTGGGCATTTAGTGCTACAAATTTCCCTCTTTACACTGCTTTAGCTGTGTCCCAGAGATTCTGGTACATTGTCTCTTTGTTCTCATTGGTTTCAAAGAACTTCTTGATTTCTGCCTTAATTTTATTGTTTCCCCAGGAGCCATTCAGGAGCAGGTTGTTCAATTTCCATGTAATTGTGTGGTTTTGAGTGAGTTCTTAATACCGAATTCTAATTTGATTGCACTGTGGTCTGAAAGACTGTTTGTTATAATTTCAGTTCTTTTGCATTTGCTGTGGAGTGTTTTACTTCCAATTATGTGGTCAATTTTAAAATAAGTGCCATGTAGCACTGAGAAGAATGTATATTCTGTTGATTTGGGGCAGAGAGTACTGTGGATGTCTACTAGTTCCACTTCATCCAGAGCTGAGTTCAAGTCCTGAATATCCTTGTTAATTTTCTTTCTCACTGATCTGTCAAATACTGACTCCCACTATTATTGTGTGGGAGTCTAAGTCTCTTTATAGGTCTCTAAGTACTTCTTTTATGAATCTTGGTGCCCCTGTATTGGTTGCATATGTATTTAGAATAGATAGCTCTTCTTGTTGAATTGTTCTCTTTACCATTACATAATACCTTTCTTTGTCTTTTTTGATCTTTGTTGGTTTAAAGTCTGCTTTGTCAGAGACTAGAATTGCAACCTCTGCTTTTTTGTTTGTTTGTTTTCTTTTCATTTCCTCGGTAAATGTTGCTCCATTCCTTTATTTTGAGCCTATGTGTGTCTTTGCATGTAAGATGGGTCTCCTGAATACAGCACACTGATGGGTCTTGACTTCTTATCCAATTTGCCAGTCTCTGTCTTTTAATTGGAGTATTTAGCCAGTTTACATTTAAGGTTAGTATTGTTATGTATGAATTCGATCCTGTCATCATGATGCTATTTGGTTATTTTGTACAGTAGTTGATGCAGTTTCTTCATGGTGTCATTGTTCTTTATATTTTGGTGTGTTATTGCAGTGGCTAGTACGAGTTTTTCCTTTCCATTTTTAGTGCTTCTTTTAGGAGCTCTTGCAGGGCAGGCCTGGTGGTAATGAAATCCCTCAGCATTTGCTTGTCTGGAAAGGATTTCATTTCTCCTTTGCTTATAAAGCTTAGTTTGGCTGGATATGAAATTGAGGGTTGAAAATTCTTTTCTTGAAGAATGTTGAATATTGGCTCCCAATCTCTTCTGGTTTCAAGTTTCTGCTGACAGGTCCACTGTTAGTCTGATCAATTCCTTTTATAGGTGACCTAGCATTTCTCTCTGGCTGCCCTTGACAGTTTTTCCTTCATTTCGATCTTGGAGGATCTGATGATTATATGTCTTGGGGTTGATCTTCTCATGGAGTATCTTAATGGTGTTCTCTGTATTTCCTGAATTTTCATGTTGGCCTGTCTTGCTAGGTTGGGGAAATTCTCCTGGATAATATCCTGAAGTGTGTTTTCCAGCTTGTTTCCCTACTCCCCATCTCCTTTAGGTACTCCAATCAATAGTCGTTTGATCTTTTTATGTAGTTCCATGTTTCTTGGAGGCTTTGTTCATTCCTTTTTATTATTTTTTCTCTAATCTTGTCTGCATGCCTTATTTCAGCAAGGTGGTCTTCCAACTCTGATATTCTTTCTTCCACTTGGTTGATTTGGCTATTCATACTTGGGTATGCTTGTGTATGTTTCATGAAGTTCTTATGCTGTGTTTTTCAGCTCCATCAGGTCATTTATGTTACTCTCTAAACTGGTTTCTCTAGTTAGCAGCTCCTCTAACCTTTTATCAAGGTTCTTAGCTTCTTTGCATTTGGTTGGAACATGTTTTTTAGTTCAGTGGAGTTTTTTTTAATTACCCATCTTCTGAAGCCTACTTCTGTCAATTCATCCATCTAATTTTCCCTACACTTCTCGGCCATTGCTGGAGAGGCATTCGATCATTTGGAGGAGAAGAGGCATTCTGGCATTTTGGGTTTTCAGTGTCTTTTCATTGATTCTTTCTCATCTTTATGAGTTTGTCTAGTTTGGATCTTTGAGGCCGCTTACCCTTTGATGGACATTTTGTGGGGACTTCTTTTTTGTTGTTGATGCTATTGTTGTTACTGTTTGTTTGGTTTTCTTTCAATGATCAGGTCCCTCTTCTGTAGGGCTGTTGTAGTTTGCTGGGGGTTCACTTCAGGCACTATTCATCTGATTCACTCCCATGCCTGGAGATGTCACTTAAGGAGGCTGGAGAACAGCAAAGATGTTCCTGCTCCTTCTTCTGGGACCTCTGACCTCAAGGGGCACCAACCTGATGCCAGTAGGATCGCTCCTGTATAGGGTGTCTGACAACTCCTGTTGGAGGGTCTCACTCAGTTTGGGTGGCACACGGAGTAGGACCCATTTATGAAGCACTTTGTCCCTTGGTGGAGGAGGTGTGCTTCAATGGGTGAAACTCATTTGTCTGGGCTGCCAGATTCCTCAGAACTACCAGGAGGAGAGGCTAAGCCTGCTGGTCCACAGACACTGCTGCTACCCCTCCCACTAGGGGCTCAGGCCCAGGGATATCCAGGTTCTGTCCCTGAGCCTCTGGCTGGAATTATAGGAGTTCCTACAGGGAAGCCCCACTCAGTGAGGAAGGATGGGTCAGGATCAGGCCTGGAGAGGGACTCTAGCCACAGACTACCACAGCTGGTGTGTTGGGGTGTGGGGACAAGTCTTGGGACCAAGCCATCCAACCTCCCTGGCTCCATCCAGCAGGAGAAAAGTGCAGCCTGAAGCTCAAGAGATGGGTGCCACCCTTACCCCACCCAGGGAGCTTAGCATAGCATGTTAGGCAGTTGTGAGTCCCAGTGCTGGCTGCTGCCCCTTCCCTAAGGAGCTCAAATGCCTTAGACAGCAGGCAGCCACAGCCAGTGCTGGTCGGCTCTCCCCCAGGAGTTCGGTAGGCTTAAGCAGAGTCCAGCTGAGAGGCTGTAAAAATCTGCACATTCCAGGGTTCAGACGCTAGGCCTTCCAATCCATGGGTTGCACACTTCCCTGGAAAAAGCACCGATTTCTTGGCTGGGTAGCATGCTCACTCACCACCTCCCTTGGCTGGGGTAAAGGGGTTCCCCTGCCCCATGTGGCTCTCAGGTGGGCCACTGCACCACACTATTCTCCCTTCTCTCCATGGTTCAAGCCAGCCTTCTAGTCAATTTTGATGAGAGAACCTGGATACCTTGGTTGCCAGTGAAGGATTCACACACTTATTATGGTTTTCTTCCATGGGAGCCTCTGAATGCTGCTGCTTCTAGGTGGCCATCTTGGCCCTGCCCCAACATTTCTATTTTTATCTCACCAATAATTTTAAAGCCAGCTTGATTATTAAAGATTTACTTAAGTCATGTGAACTTGAAGAATACTTTGGACTTATTTACTTAATTTGTGAGACACATCATATAACATAATAAATACACATACACATAAACACATCTAAACATATATGCACACACAAAGATCCACTGGCTTTTACCTTGGAACTCTAGCTATAAGATAGCAATACAAACTCACCGGTCTACAAACATGTTCACATGGCTAAACTTTGTTTGCCCAAGTAGGTCATCCAGTGAAGGGCATGAACCAAAATTTTGGGTAAAGTATTCTCCATGAAAGTTTGATTTTTAAAGGCAAAACCTCTTCAGATTCCAAAGGACAGCAGGGCCAAACAGCACCACAGAAGAACATCATGTATTGACCAGGCCTACTTCTGTTTACATAAAAGACTGGATACATGACATTCCGTCCCACTTTCTCATTCAACAGCAAAATGAGACCTATGGAGAGGCCAAACTTCTCCAGATTCCAAAAATAATGAGGCCAAACAGTATTTCAAAAGAATACCAGTTTATCAAATTCTGGTTTTCCATGACTATACTAAAACACATACCTAAACAATCACCAAAACACAATCCCACTGCTGCAGCAGCAAACAAATCCCAAGAGTGTCCAAGCAGAAACAGGGTGCTTTGCTCTCTTCATTAGTTAGGCTTGTTCAATCTGCAAATGGAAATTCTTTCAGAATTCCCCAAATTGAGAAGAGAAGATACCATTGTCTGGTGCCCACTAAAAGATACTCACCCATCTGGACACAGACGACAAATTTCAAAGGCTGTTTTTCCTAAGCAATCAGGAACACAGTTGGGGCCAGCAGCGGCAGGACCAGAGAGAGATCAAAACCCACCTCTGGCCAAAAAATGGGGCAGGCAGCTGCTTAGGAGGGCTTTTGAAGCTCCCAGCCCATTTCAGCTGAGCCAGGAGCAACACGTTCCTGGTCAGGGAGCCAAAATCCGTTACCAAAACACCAGAGGTTTTGTCTAGGTTATACTGCTCATTGCACAGAAAGCCAATCACTGAGACAATGAGTATTGCCAGGGAAGAAGGCTTTAATGGGGTGCTGCAGCCAAGGAGATGTGAGATTAGTCTCAAATCCATCTTCCTGACTGATTAAAAACAGGGGTTTATACAGCAATGAAGAAATGTAATTGTGTATGGAACAGCAGGAATTACGGAGGGATAAAGAAAAGGAGTTGGTCAACAGGAATCAGGTGGTCAGTTAGGCAGTCATGACAAGTGAGGGGTCTGGTGTCTTACTCAGATGCGGTGATCTGGTAAGTTTTAGTTTTTTGATACTACCTAGGAGTTCTGATGGTTAATTTCCTGAGAAAGAAACTCAGGTAAAGCAAATGTAAGTTTCTCAAGTTTTAAGACTAGAAAGGTCAATTTCCATGTTTATTCAAATAAACTGTAAACATCAGTTTTATGGAACAATTGAACCAGATTCAGTAGGAGGATTGCTTGAGTCC
This sequence comes from Pan paniscus, assembly GCF_029289425.2. Classification (NCBI taxonomy): domain Eukaryota; kingdom Metazoa; phylum Chordata; class Mammalia; order Primates; family Hominidae; genus Pan; species Pan paniscus. The sequence continues at coordinate 22,854,990 of NC_073271.2, forward strand.
AGGAATTCAAGTCTGCAATACGCTATGATCATGTCTGTAAATAGCCACTGCACTCCAGCCTGGGCAACATAGAGACCTCATCTCTTAAAATAAATAAAGTAACACTGCTGCTGATTTGAATCAATCTCTTAGTGGAATGATAATGTTGAGCTTCTCAGAGATCAAAGCTAAAGGCTTTTTGTGTTCATTAACCTGTGATGTTTTCACAATCAATAACTGGACAACCTTCTCTCCATCTAATGTCACATTAGTGAGTTTGACCTCAAATGGTAAGGATCTAATTAAAGCTGTATCTCCCTTTCTATAAATTGCTTAGTCTTTTTGAAGGCACAATAGACTATATTCAAAAATAGCTAAAGAACAGAGTTTAAAGGAGTAAATTAAGCTTATTTCTAAAGTGCTGTATTTTTTAGATGATCATTATCTGCCCCCATACTTATTCACTAACTTTTCAGACTGTTGGTGTCTTTTACAACTTAAGACACTCCCATATACCTCAGACTTCTCCCCTTAAAATAATGAGATTTCAAGTTTCAGCAGAAAAATGATATTGTGGGACAGCAATTTTACTACCTGCTGTGACTTTATCTGAAATGTACTGGTATAATTATAGTAAAGCAGACATTTATTTATATTTGTGTTTTAAGTTATAACATTACAAACGACCTATTTATAATTTTGCAAAACAATAAAAAAATCTACTTAATTAGTTTCTTTTAGGTCCTGATAGACATATGTTCAGAAAAGAGCAATGGCATCCAGCTGATTTTATTTATAATTAATGTCTTTGGAGAGGTGCCATTTCTTTAAGAAAACAGTTTATTAATTTTGTCAGAAAGTATTGATTGCTTTTGTGAGCAATTGGCTTATCTTTATTTTATTGTTACTGTGATCCATGTAACTAATGACCAAGTTACTTGATCCACACTGATATGACCATGTTTCTTACTTTCTTGAGTAGAAATCTCAGATCTTAATGAATGTCTCATCTTTAATCAGTGGAAAAGTCCCATACCAAGTATTTTGTCCATTAACCTCAACCATGGCTTCACTTTTTTCCCCCAAATTTATTTTTTCTTTCACTTTATGTATTAAATGTTTATAATCTCTTTGTGTTGTGTCTATTTTTGTAAGGCAACTGAAATCCTTTTTGAAGCAGACTGGGGTATAAATAAATGATACAGATAAAAAATAGGTAGTTGAATAGATGGATCATAAGTAGGTAATTTAGAATCTAGTCTATATTAAACAGCACAACTAAAAAGAACTGTGGTGCAGTTGTTTGAAAGGCCACTCCCATCTCCCTTCTGTACATAACAGCAGAACTGATGCTTGATTCCTATTCCCCTCTTAATTGGTCTCGAAAGTTTGGAAAAGTCATTATATTTCCCTTGGCTTCAATGTTCTTATTTGTCAATGCGGGAGTGATTGAATGACATTTGAAATCCATTCCAACTTTGATAACATTTGGGGATGAAAAATTTCACCAGTGAAAGCTTGTAGAGAGTTTCTATGCAGAAGCATGCCATTAATAATCACTGCCATGTAAAAATTACTGCTACTTTCTTATTGCAAATAAGGTTTGTTACTTTATTTAAAGTTTTCTTATTTTATTTTTTAATTAATTAATTATTATTATTATTTACAGAAACAGGGTCTCACTATGTTGGCCAGGCTGGCCTCAAACTCCTGAACTTAAGTGATCTGCCCATCTTGGCCTCCCAATATGCTGGGACCACAGGAGTGCATGACTACACCTGGCCTTCTTTTTAAATTTAGTTTAATTTTATCATATTAATTTATTTTTGAGACTGGATCTCACTCTGTCACCTCACTTGGAGTGCAGTGGCACGTTCATGGTTCACTGTAGCCTTGACATCTTGGGCTCTCACCTCAGCCTCCCAAGTAGCTGGGACTATAGGCATGTGCCATCATGCCCAGCTACATTTTTAAATTTTCTGTAGAGACAGGGTCTCCTTATGTTGCTCAGGCTGGTCTCAAACTCCTAGGTCCAAGCAATCCTCCTGCCTTGGCCTCCCATAATGCTGGGATAATAGTCATGAACCACCACACCTGGCTAAGCAGTTTTCTTAAGCAGAGGATGGAGTTACCAGATGAGTAATGAGATTGCCTTGTGGAACTCTAGGACATTAGTCTGAATTGTCTTGTTGAAGTTATGGCACCAAGGGTGGAGGTGAGTTCCATCTTAAGTCAGAGGATGGAGTTTCCAGATGAGTAATGAGATTGCCTTGTTGTGGAACTCTAGGACATTAGTCTGAATTGTCTGGTTGAAGTTATGGCACCAAGGATGGAGGTGAGTTCCATTTTAAGTCAGAGGATGGAGTTACCAGATGCGTAATGAGATTGCCTTGTTATGAAACTCTAGGACATTAGTCTGAATTGTCTGGTTGAAGTTATGGCACCAAGGGTGGAGGTGAGTTCCATTTTAAGTCACCCCAGGTAGGAGGAGGTTGGTCATAGATCAGGGATGATATCCAACAGAAATGACAGGAAAAACCTTAGAAGTAGCAAATTATTCCCAAAGATTGTTTTTTAAGGAAAGTTTGGTTGTTCTTCTATAATAGAAGCAATCCATCTTTAAGATACAAATGCTTATTTTAATGTAAATTTTTATATTTAGAGTTTTCTTAATATTTGGTGTTGTCTTCTCCTTTTTATAGAATTTGAAATTTCAAGACTAAGAAATGTACAGATGCCAGCAGGCGCCATTATCTAAAATATGCTCCCATCTATAAATTCTTACTCTAAAGCTTCCAATGCCACTTTAGGATAAGAAGGTAGTAGATAGGTTTTGTTTTAAGGAGCTAGTGCCCCATATCTCAGTTGTGAGTGTTGGCTACTAACAGCTCACAAACTCACCCTTCTGAGAATTCACCTAGGTTGATAGGAGCCACCTCACTATCTGGGGCACAGTCTGGGATGATAGGCCCTCTCCCAGGGGGCAGCAGCTGGCAAAGATCAACAGATACCAGGGATGAAAAAGGCCAGCCTCGTTGCCTTAAAAAGGAATATGTCATTCATGCCCCCGAGCTCCTCACAGGCTCAGGGTGGGGCTAGACTTCAAATGAACCATCTTCTCCACTGCCGGGCCTGGGTGCCTGCAAACTACATTTCCCATAATACCCTGCTAGCTGTATCCCTGTTAAATTCAGCCAATGGGAGGCACTGGGGACAAGTTAGAGGGAAGATAAATGAAGAAACATTTAGTTGTTGACTCCAACTGTTGTTATCAGTGATGAATCCATATGGGTCTGCAGCAAACTCTGCAGCAAACGCCTGGCCAACATGGTGAAACCTCGTCTCTACTTAAAATACACAAATTAGCCCTGGGTGTGGTGGCACATGCCTGTAATCCCAGCGACTCCGGAGGCTGAGGCAGGACAATGGCTTGAGCCCAGGAGGCAGAGATTGCAGTGAGCTGAGATCGCGCCCTGCACTCCAGCCTGGGGGATAGAGTGAGACTCCATTTCAAAAAAAAAAAAAATACATATTTTAAACTTTTAGCTGTTAAAATCCATTAAAATGTGTTAGGGTGTTTGCTTCACTGACAGAAAAAGAACATTTAGAAATTGCTAACATATCAAGAGTTTGCTTTTTTGTTTTTCACTGCACTCACTGTCTGCCATCTTATATATATTCTGCCCTTTTTGCTACATTTTAAAATACGTGCATATTTAGATATTGCTAAGCATGATTAGTATTTATGTGGTCACTGGCAATAAACCAAGATAAAACATTATAAAACAAGTGTCAATAAATTTTCCCTCCCTCTTTGCATTTTATTTTGATGTAAAATTTCTGGTTACATAGAAGTTATGGTAATCAGCCATATTTGTTGGGTTTAGATAGATAGCTCATAACAGCTCTCCGCAGTCCCACTGCCTCTGAATGGATGACCTCATTCTCAACGTGGAATACCAGAAAAAAGTTATCAAATCCTAAAGTTTGTGTGGAAAACCACTCCAAAAAACTGGGAAAATAGAATTCTTACCTATGTGGACACCACTTCAAAATCTCATGTGGATTTTCCAATTTAGTAGGTATACCTGTCAAAAAAACCCATCACTGACTTTGGAAATCAAGGCTGCTGGCCTCGCTCTGGTTATGAGACTAGAAAGATGCATGTTTTTGTGTGATGTGTATTCGGGAACTAGACTGGTGAAGTCTATATGCCATGTAGTAGCTACCGGCATCCCTCATCCTCCTTAAGTCCAACAAACCTCCATTTTAGACCCAACCTAATGTACTCAAGGTAGCAGTGGTCAAGCCTTCAGCCGACTCCAACTAGAAAACACTCAGGAATTACTGACCTCATGAATTTGCACACCTCCTGCAACTTCCATTTGTGAGACCCAAATACCCTGCAAGCTTGGCTATCATACGGTATCATTGATTTCATTGTTTTGCTGTTGTAGTACCCTTGTTTGCCAGCAAATGTCATAGGAACATTCACACTGTAAAAGCTGGGCAATGGAATGATAATGGAATATTATTTCCCTAAGTCACAGAATGGCTAAAGTATGAAGTGTTCCACACAAGCAAGTACTAGAGAGCATTTTGTTGGAGGATTACCAGGGTGAGTGTACTGCTATCCAAATACTCAAGCCTGTTTTTGCTTAAATCTCTAAGGAATATAGTTTTCCTTCCTCAGCCTACAAGAAGGCACAGACAACTTTATTGTATCTATTAAAGAGGCATAAATGAAAGCAGGATCAAGCAGTTTAAAAACCACCACAATGAGAACATAAAAGTGTAGAGGACTCATTCAACCTTAAATCGCAAAACCTTCATACTTTAGAACATTGATGATATGGCTGAGCATATCCTCCCTTAGGTGAGAAAAGCCCAGCGAAGCTCATGTCAGGATAAAAATTATATTTCTTTACTTAGTTCTCATAAGCATATTTGACTGATAATTTAAATTAATGAGGCAGTGGGAAAACTTCACTTTGCATTGCAAATGGAGCAGAGAAACACATGATTCAGTAGGAAAATAGATTTAATAGCTGTGAACATAAACCATATTGCTATAAAGATCAAAATAGTGTTTTCTTCTTCTACAGCAAATAAAATAAAACTAACAGTAAAGGCATTCTTTTGATATACCTAGATTATACCATAAATAGGACAAAACTTTGGCAATAAATACTATTTTTCAAAAAGTCATCCTTGACACTTACCTGGAAAGTAAAAAAGGTTTAATATTACTTATACAGATACTTAATTTGCACACAAGGAGAACTTTAGTCCTGTGACTTTTTAAATTGACAGTGTGTATTATATTAAAATAATATGAAACTTAAAAAGAAAACACATTGAAATTTGTTTAGGCTCATTTGTATTAACCATTTTGTTGAGTGTTTCTGAACTTTTTCCATTGAGTATGCTAAAGAGAAGTATTTGAAACAAAGAAGGTTGGTTTGACACAAAAGAAAACTATAATCTATATAACTTAAATAATAAGCATATTTTGTGCAGGGAAAGTCATCTTCAATATTCTTCACATAGGCAAAATTGACAACAATTAGAAACATCATTTAAAGATCATCTTAGTAACCTGAAATGTGAAAAAGGTTTTCTCAAATTAGGACAAAATTTAAGCTGCTTTAAACTCTTTTCCTCCCATAATATAAAATTACACATCCAATTTAATTAAATAAAAAGAAATAAAAATGAGCTCTATTCTGCTTCAGTAATCTTAAAAGTCAGCCAGTTGTGCATAACCCATCTTAGAAATTCAATCAGCACACATATTTGATCAGGGTCTCCGGAACAGAAGACCAACATAACTAAGACAGTGAAAGAATGAAATGCAAAGAAAGGTGAAATATAAGCATCCTGTCTGGTTTTGAAAAGTAAATTAATATTTCCACTAGAACTTAGACATTGTTTCTATTATAAGCACCTGAAAATTTTTCATTAATTATCCAAACATCAGCTAAATAGAACTCATCCATTAACATAAGGCAGTTTATAGTGTCCCAGGAGATACCGACTAGTAATAAAAGGCAGAAGTTTATCAACCATACAAAGCTGGAATAGATTATCCTCAACTATACCTTATTTTAATTAGTGTGGATCAACTACTTGTTATATGTTTTTAACTTTAGTAATTACTAACCGTAATCTTCTGAATCATAGGACAGTAAACACTAAATTTCTTGCTTTATTTCCACCATTTCCTAACTTGCGGGAAAAATTGTGCTGTGTATCTTAGTACTAATCCTTTAAAAGGCAAGAGCTTTGATTTGCTAATTGATTCTCTCTCTCTCTCTCTCTAGCTTGCCTCTCTGTTCTTTACTTTAGGTTTAGTGTTTGCCATTTTTTTTTCTTCTCAATAGCCAAATTGTATTTCTCAATTTCTGCCTCAATAATTTTGGCTTCAGTTCAGATATACAGAGGATTTGGTAAGTTTTTTGCTTTGAGCCATGGTTCTTCTTTTTGCTTTAACACTCAGTCACACCTACAAAGAGAACACCATTGTTCCCTCCATTATGATTTAGAAATGGCAAACATCGGCTGGCGCAGTGGCTCACGCCAGTAATACTAGCAATTTGGGAGGCTGAGGCAGGAGGATCACCTGAGGTCAGGAGTTCGAGACCAGCCTGGCCAACATGGTGAAACCCCGTCTCTACTAAAAATACTAGCTGGGCGTGGTGGTGCACACCTGTAGTCCCAGCTACTTGGGAGCCTGAGGCAGGAGAATCGCTTGAACTCGAGAGACAGAGGTTGCAGTAGGCTGAGATGGCACCACTGCACTCCAGCCTGGGTGACAGAGCTAGCCTCCGTCTCAAAAGAAAGACAGGAAAGAAAGGGCAAACATCACCCTCTTTAAGCCACTTCAGGTGACTTGATTTCATGCAGAGTCACCTCCAGATTTTTATCTTCCCTGCAGTCTTTCATGTTCCTTTAAGTGAAATGTGTCTTTGCTTTGTTCTCTTTCTCATTCCCTCCTTAATTTCTGCTTTCATGTTCAAAATAGATTTTATTATCTGTTATTATCTGTTCCCAGTAAGACTCAGCTCAAACTCTATCAACTATTAGAAAACTATGCAAATAGATTAAGAAAAGCTTTTATTGTTGCCCTCAAAGGGATGGCAATCTAATCTTTCCAAATATGGAACAACATACAAGCAACTATCAAAAAGGCATGAGAAAGAAAAGAAACATTTTATCTGAGGAATGTCAACCCCTGCCCCACAGGCATCCCACCTAAGGTAGGTAATCATCTAGAAGCCACCTGCTGTATAGACTCTAGACTCAGTATCACCATCAGTAGCTATAAATTAACCTAAAACTGCCATACGCTGGACACAATAACTCATAGTTCCGCAATACATAGCCAGTCACTAATCAATGTTATCTCTGTAAACCAACAAGAATTCCTGAGAAACAGATTTTGTAATTGCCTCTACTGATTCGTCCTTTTTTCTTTAGGAACTCGAGACTCTGTTTTGTTCGTGGGAGTACTTCCCAAGATAACTTAAAAGTGCTTCCTGGGCTGCAGTCCTCAGCCCTAGCCCAAATAAACTCTTTACCTTTACCTATATTTATTTTGTCTCAGTTTCTTACTTTGGGTCAACGGTCACATTAACTCTGTGTATGGCATGAGCAATGGTGTAAGGAAGCAAATATGAACCTAGCTCGAGGTGTTGTGTTACTCCCTGAACTCTGTGGCCCTGAGTAACTTAAAGACTTCTATACATTTAAGCTAATCCATACATAGCATTGAAGGTAGTTTTGAGAATTGATTTCCATAAGGCTTCTGAAAGTAATTTATAAACTATAAAAACTACACAAATGCTTATTTTATCATTTGCTTTGTTTCTTTAAATTGTGTGCACAAACACAGCAGGGAGCTTCTTCTGTTAGCTCTTTAATAGCCCCTAGCAAATTTACAGGCAGAATTCAATATATTTTCAGTCATGGAAGTTAGCAGATGTTAAAGAAAATCATTTGAATCATTCCTCTAGTTACAAAAATACACATTCCAGTGTATTTAGTTATCTGTAAAATTACAGTAGCAGTGGTTATGAAATGGCAAAGAATGACTTCATACATCTGTGTTTAGAATATAAAGGCTGAGAAGGCGTATTAGGGGTAGCAGAGCAGTATTGAATGTAAATGCGCAGCAAGAGGGAGAAACGATGATGTTGTCATACTCTTCTGGCCTCATTACTCTGAAGGAACTTTCTTTTCCTTAATGCATCTATGCAACTCCCTGAATGTTAATGAAAGTGGCATGTGCCCAATGAGGAGAAAAGAGATCTAAGATTAAAAACCAACCCCAACGATGCGCGTTTAATAAGCTGATCTTACTGTTCCATGCACTACGTCTTTAAAATTCTGTTTTTTTTTTTAAGGCACATTAGCAGTGTCTATTTGAGGCCTAGAAAAATTTCAAATGGAAGAAAATATTTGTTTGAAAAAGTAAGGGGTGAACAGTTTCCACTGCAAACAAAAATTTCTGGTCTTAGAACTGTTTTTGAAGATACATAATTTTGATAGTTTTTACAGAAAGGTAAGGGTGTAACTTAACAGTTGTTTGTCCAAGACATTGTCACGTGCACCAAGCATTTTGCTCCTCCATGTCCAATCACTATTTTTTGTTGATGTTGTTGTTGCATTCTTATGGTTGGAGAGTGGATCAAGTGTATCTGGTTGCAGTTTCAGTTAATTTTAAGATCATTTGTACGTCCTTCCATTGTCATTTGGAATCTTTTTACCACTTGGAAAATTGCACTCAATATGTCATTGCCCAATATCAAGGCCAAAAGCCCTACTCCCACATTTTAAAATATTGTAATAATCTACCACATTTGGAAAGGTTACAATAGAGAACCATCATTGGATCTCTTCTCAACAATTCTGCATGTCTTTAGGACATCTTTTCTTATATGCTACCCAGAATGTGGCTGGACTTCACTTTAAAGTTGTCTTGAATTAAGCAAAATTAGGAAAGTGAATACCATATATGGGAATCAATTATCAAATATTATGTTATCTACTCTATTTGATAAATTACATCACTGTCCCTTCAATTACAATAGATACTTGACAAATAAGCATCACCATGCTTATACCAAAATGTGAATTTTTTAAAAAAGATTAATGCTAGCTTCCATGAATTCATTATTATTTAAAACACTCTTTATTAAAGTATAATCTTAGACTATGTACATCAGAATTACCTGGATGCTTTAAAAATGTTTCCCGGTCACCAGTTCTGGAATTCTATTAAGTAGACAAAAGGGGTGTGTACATATTACTGCATTATTTTCCGTGAAGCGTGAAACTCATAAGTAGCCATAAAAAGAAATAAACATTCATGGAATATATGACCATCGCTGAGCACCAAAACTTGTTAATTTATTAATTTGTAATTTATGTGTGTATTACAAAGGACACCGTGATAGAATATGGTTTGCAAAATATATAGTACATATTAAATTTTTAATAGTTACCTAAGCAATTTCTCCAACTGAAGTATTTTGAGAAAACAAATAGTTTAGTATCAAGTTTAAAATAATTAGTTCTTCATTTGAAGTAAATTTTGTAATGATAGCTTACTATCGGCTCCTGAATACACTTTAGACAATAATTCTGCTAATATAATATTAATTATTTTTCTAGCAGGATATGTTCTTCCAACTCCATGTTGTTTTTGTCATCCAGATTCTTGGAATTCTGCTCTTACAGAAAATAGATAACCATTTTATTTATCTTCTTGGTGTTGAATCTTCCAGTGCTTTCATCACTTAAATCAAACAGTCATAACGTCTTTGACTTTATTGTTTTTAGCAGCTATAATTGTATTTTACTCTCAGAAACATGCTCCAAAGCATTGCTTGGTCATTTTAATAAGAAGTTAAACTGCTACTAATGTAGATGTCTGTGACTTCAAAACAAATGGCAGAAAATAAAATAACTTTAATTTTTATTACTTCAAGTTGTATTTTTTTTTTTTTGCTTTGTTTTCAGTCCTCACAATAAAAACAAAGAGTGGGAGGAAGAGATCTTAGGAAGAGAGGAAGATAATTTTTTTTTTTTTTTTTTTTTTTGAGATGGCATCTCGCTCTGTCCCCCAGGCTGGAGTGCAGCGGCGCGATCTCGGCTCACTGCAAGGTCGGCCTCCTGGGTTCACGCCATTCTCCTGCCTCAGCCTCCCGAGTAGCTGGGACTACAGGCGCCGGCCACCACGCCCGGCTAATTTTTTGTATTTTTAGTAGAGACGGGGTTTCACCGTGTTAGCCAGGATGGTCTCGATCTCCTGACCTCGTGATCCGCCGAACTCGGCCTCCCAAAGTGCTGAGATTAAAGGCGAGTGGAAGATAATTTTTTAAAAAGTTTATTCGGAGTACATGTTCTATGTTTCCTGCAGGCCGTGTGACTCATCCTTTATAGCGTCTAGTCAAGCTGATCAGCTTCTAAGAACAGATGGAAATGAAGCCCTTCCTCACTATAATGCAGCCATTAGATGATTATCCAGTCCATTCAGTTCTAAGTGCAAATTCATTATCATTTTATTTCTAATCTATCTACCTTTAACTGATGTGGCGAGCAATTTGACTTTACTTGGCTTAGTATTGTGTTTCTGTCAGAAAGTAATGTGATGCACATACCTAATATGAAACTTTTACAAAAGAGAAAGAGATTTTAATTTAAAATAGCTTTCTTACTAGAGCTTGGACCAAGTTCATTTTCAGAAGTTATTAACAAGATGATACAGGTATCAACATAAAAGTGCAAGGGTAGTTGGTCATTTGATTTTGCATTCAGATCATATATTTTATTTTCATCGTAAAATATTTGAACTACTCAGGATCCAGTTTATGAGGGCTCTTTTGTGTGACTGTTACAAGTAGAAACCCATAATAATATAACCAAGGATGTGAAATTGCTTTATGCTAATATTTTAACCTGTGGGAGTGTACTTTCTCCTACTCTTTTTTTGAAATGTACAGCCTCATAGAGATGCATAATTTTTACCTACTCATTCTTAGTAGCAGAAAATGAGATTATCAGTATAGTAAGAAGCTTTTAGTAAATTAAGGAATTAAAAGGATAGTAGTCTCTTTATCAAACACCAGGATTATGACTACTCCTACCTCCTCTTCCAATTTTTTTTTCCGTTGAGGTTTTATAAGTGATTTGCTTCACAGTACAGATGTTTTTATAGATCAGCACCTGCAAATTTATGCTCATTTGAGTCTATATTTATGTGACAGCTGTCAGTCTGAAATCAAAGCTTTGTGAATCATACATTGAGATAAGCTCAATTAACTACATCAAGAAAGTTTGATAGCAAAAGTGGTCCAGAAACATTTCATCATGAAGATTGCAGAAGTCATTGAGTCCCTGGACACAATCCTTGCATCTAAAGTAACAGTTATCAGTTTTAAAGCAAAAAGTAATAGATGTAGAAGTGACTTGAAATAAAAGGCTAAAATACAACCTTTGTCCTAAATGCTTTTGTAAACTGATCAAGGACTCAAAGCCCACATGCCACATCCATTTGTCACACAGTTATTGAAAAGGAGTCAGTGTTGACTGGTGCACTTGGAGAAGTCTTTTTGCAAGAGTAGAGTGAATAGTGAGTAGTGACTGATCAAGAGGAGGCAAATACATGGAGGAAAAAGAGAAAGATCATTTTAGACTGTAAATTCCCTGAAGGTAGAAAATGTATCTCTTCACTATTATCTGTCAAGCATCTACCACACAGGTTGGCTGAGTTATTTTGAAGAAAGTTTGGGATAGCGCAGGAAGAAAAATTATGAAGTGTGCAGGAAGTGGCAAAAATTGACCTATGTTGAGTGGAGGGTATATTCCGGAATGATTAATGTGGATGCAGAGGGAAGATCATGACATTGGCTGTATTATAAAAGCTGAAACAGCAGTAAAGAGTAATTATAAGAGATGATGGGTGAAGTAGTGATTACTGGGTGTCTTTTCAGTGAAATGATGAGTTTATCTGGTTGTATAGAAAGGTGCACCTTAGATTGTTTTTCTGTTGACTGAGCTGTATTGCAGCTGAGTAGAGGTAGAAGTTAGGTTGTAGAAAATTCGTGACTATGCAAATAAATTTTGATTGAGAAAAAATTGGTTCCTTCTCTGTAGAAAAGATGAGCTCAAAGGTTACATTTTATTGTATTATATGACATTAACCAGTTTTGCATTTACTAGCAACTGCAGTTCAGCATTCCTGATTTTATATACACAGCACACACACATATACCTATACATATACATTTATATGTATATGTTCTGTTCTCTCTTGAACTGCTTTTAACATCTTACTGATTGCCTCAGCCATTAATTCCCTCACTTTAATCCTTGTTCATTTCATATTTGAACAAGAATCATAATTTTGCCTTTTTGAAAATTTAACATTAGTAGCAGGATAGATTGTCTGGGGAAGAAGTTTGTAAGTCTAGAGATCAATCAAGACTGTTTTAAGGAATTCTATCCCTCAGTACTCAAAGTAGGAAGTTGAGGTCCTACATTTGGGTAACCAGCATATTTTGGAAAATAATGGAAAACCTGAGACATTTTGAAAGCAAAACCAGAACAGAATTTTTTTTGGGTGTATACATAGACAAGTCAGAGGTAAAGTTGTAGTTCGTAAGCCACTCGAGGGAAAGCAAAGATCTGGGCCACCCTTGATCTTTTTTCTAAGACATGATCTAATATTTTATGAAATGTATCCCCAGGAGGCTTAGGTGACTTGCTTCATTCTCTCCTCTGGGAGTGTTCCTTGCATCATATTGTGCCAGGGAGTTGCTGCCAGGTCTTAGAAGTTGCTTGGACAGTTTACAAATGGGGAAGTACGTATTGATAAAGCTGGAAAAAACCTTGGGGAAAAAAAAAACAAGTGAAAATACCTCAGCAACAACATACTGTTAAAAATTTCTATTTACCTCTTGTCAACAAATACATCTTTAAATACACAAATATTTTTAAATATTTAAATACAAATACTTTTAAACATATTACTGTGATGGGAAGAATGTAAGCAACCTGTGTTCAATGAAAATAAAAAGTGATGTAATTTATGACATTCATTCAATGGAGTATTAATTATTCATGAAAAAGTATGCTTGTGAAATTGGTATTTTAACAGTCATTTATGGTATGATTTATATGGCAGATTACTAAATTGCAAATAAAATTTGACTTCAACTAAGTAAAACAGACAAACAAAAATATGTATCTGCTGATTGAGACTCCAGTGTTGGCCCCAGAAATTTGTATTTATGAATTTCTTTCAGATAATTCTGTTCAGCAACAAGATTTGGGGATCATTATTCAAATTCAACAGATTCTGATTCACAATAATTTATTTAGCAATCTGCTGTCTTCCTGCCTACTGATACATTTATCATTTCAGAAGAGAGAGCAACTTGCATGATTTTAATAGGGTAAATTTTTGGGAAATTTTGATTTCTTAGAAATTTATTCAGTAAATATGATCGAGCATCTACTATGTGTGAGACATGATCACAGAGGCACTGAGGATACATCAACAAACTCCAAACTTGGTAAACATAATAAGTAATATTCACCCTTTATTTAAACTGAGTCACTAGAATGCAAATTACTATACGTACATTCCAGTGGCTTAAATTCTAATGACTCAGTGTAAATACATGAAGAGAGAACTTTACATGTTAATGTCCCTTATCTAAAGGAATAATGTATATGTATGACAGAGTAGCTTCTCTACATTCTTGCCCAAGCATAGCAGCTTTAGCAAACACGTACATAAGGCTGCCTATGTATCCAGCACTATTCTAAGCATTTCATATGCATCAGGATAGTTAATCACATTTTATTATGGTAGAGTAAAAGATGACAGGATAGTATATTCTGTCTTTACCAGCCCCTCACCCAACACTCAGCTGCTCACTCACTCACAGACAAGAATGCCTGAGGAAGCCCTGGTCATTTCACTCAACATTCCCTCTACTTTGACTGTGCTGGGAAGTCTTTACCTCTTTTCCACTATCAGCAATCCCCCCTCTTTCTTTCCAATTTTCTTCTTTTCCAGTCAACGACTACATGCCCACTAAAGGAGGGCTCTAAGAAGTGGTCCTCCATCTGCAATATCTCATATAAAATCTGCTGTAGGTCTATGATGGAGGAATTCATACAGTGTTTAAAGATGAGAAATACAAAGCTTAGAATGCTGAAAGGTTCATAACTAGCTTCAAACTCTGTATTATGGTTAATTTCCATGTGTGATTTACAAGTAATACTAATATGCTCTTGATTTGTTTCCTAAAATGAGGATCTTAAGAACCACTGGGTTGGTGAAAGAAGTATTGGATGAATCTGTGTTTTCCAAATTCAACCAACTTGGACAAACATAGTAGATGCAAGTTATTAGTAAGGTTCTAGTTATCTGCTTGGATAAAAGCCTCATGAGTGTTCATTATCTTGTTATGCTTTATAACAGACATACGTTACTATATTATATATATGTTATCCATAAGATATATATAATGTTATATATAATATCAATTAAATTAAAATAGGTCAAAAAAAAGGAAAACAATAATACAAATATGCCCATTTAAAAATCTGGATAGAATAAACAACACAATTGAATGATAACCTTAGCATATTATGTTTGAAAATATACAAATTCTAAGCTACAGTTTATCCCTTCCTCATTTCTTAGATCACTGCGGTTGGAACACTAGTTTTTTAGTAGAACTTATATTTCTATCATCGTAAGTTTTGGTTGCATAAGGTTATTAACAGTTAAACAGGTTTCTTTGCTGCTTGATATATTTATTATTTAAGGTGCAGGTTTAGCTAAGCTGCAAAACTATAGTGGCTTAAATAAGATATAAATGTATTTCTCTTGCATATTTGGTCCGGTGTTGGGCAGAATATCTAGGGCAGGTAGGAGGCTCTAGATTTCATCTCTGAGTGTAAGTAGCTCCTAAATTGTTACTTCTTCCTGACTTCAGAATGTGAAGTGAAAGTAAGCAGCTTCCTTTCCAAAGAAGTGATTCGCAGGTGCACATGTCACTTCCTCTCATGCCCCATTAGCCACGTGACCACAACCAGATGCAAGGAAGGCTGGGAATTGTAGTTGCTAGATGGGGCAGTAGAAGTGAGGAGGGACCCCAGGGATTCTATGATTACAATGAGGGAGGAAAAAAAATGGATATTGGGCAGATAATATTGAATCCTGAAAAACAAACTCTAAATATGGAAAAAGTGAAGCATCCTTTAAGTCCTTTAATGTAGATGTAGAATCTGCTCTTCAGTGGTCCTAATAAAGCAGGGCTTTGTATTTCATCGTCCTTTTCATTCATAAAAGATACTCATTTTTGGTGTGTGTTTGTGTGTGTGCATGTTTGTGCACGCGTGCATGTTCATGTGTGCTATCGATGGCTTTAATTTGATTGAAGATAAAATTAATACTAGGAACTGAAATACTTTCGAGATAGGCTGTGCACAGTATGAGGTCACCACTTTAGCTGTCTTATCAAATTCAGAGCATACAATTCATGTAATCCTTGTTTCCCTTCCACATTGACCAAGGTAAGATAATTCCAAACATAGCTTAAAGAAATGTCTTATACTAAGCTTCAGAAAATATCAGAAAGTTGCATTATCAGCAATGCTAATGTAGCAAAAAGCAGGTGGGCTCATGCCAATGTTCTCCTGAGAGATGGTTATGGAAGTAGATTGTGGTAATTAATGAGTGAGCAGTTGAAGAGTAATGAAAAAGAAAAAGTTTAATTAGGAGTAAATGGTAAGGGAGTTTAAGCATTGGAGGAATAATATTCACATTGTGGGAAGTAGATTGAATTATGTTTAAGATCCAAAAATATTTGAAGCTATCATCTTATTTCCCTCTTTATGTCACGCCTAAGTAGGAATCTATATGAAGCTAGTTTTACCTCATACAGTTTGTTTATTCCTTTATTATTAGTGAATTGCTTTAGACTAACTCTATCATACTTCCAATTTTGTTATCTACATGATTTCATTGTCCTTTGATATAAATCTACTTTTCCTAGCTTGTGAGCAAAATTTAGCTAACATAAAATCTTATTTATGTATTTAATTAATTAATTAATTTTTTTTTTGAGACAGAGTCTTGCCCTGTTGCCCAGGCTGGAGTGCAATGGCATGATCTCAGCTCATTGCAGCTTCTGCCTCCCTGGTTCAAGTGATTCTCACCTGAGCACCCCTGCCGAGCAGCTGGAATTATAGGTACATGCCATCACGCCTGGATAATTTTTGTATTTTTAGTAGGGAGGGGGTTTCACCATGTTAGCCAGGCTGGCCCCGAACTCCTGAACTCAAGTGATCCTCCTGCCTGAGCCTCCCAAACAGCTGGGATTACAGGCGTGAGCCACTGCACCCGATCAACATAAAATCTTTAAGGCATTATTTGTGTTTAAAGTAGGGTGGGGAATTTCTGCATCCGAAATTAGTCAATTGACAGTGTTCTACAGCATGGAGTATCAGAAAGGATATCTGTTTCTCCAACTTATGACAGCACACATGTATATTTTTGCCTGGAGGAGGGAGGGATATGAAAAAAGATTTGAGAAGAGAATGAAGAATCTGAACTTTTGGGCAGGACTCATGTATAAAATGACTGAAACTTTTTGTTTGTTCCTTTGTTGAAGGTTAGTCTTGCACAGAGTAAATTATGGTACCGTGGAATCTCCTGGGTACCCTGAGTTCAGTAAAACTTATAAAGATTCTTTAAATCATATTATACTTTCTCTTCTTTGTATGATAGCCTTGATAAGTGCAGGGGCTAGGACTACTGCAAGAAGTGGGAAATTAGGAAGGCTTGTCAGAGACACTGAGGGCGTCTCAAGGATTCTGGATAGGAATGTATCAGCTCTAGGATATAGCTGCGTTTGTTGAGGTTTTTGGCTTGTCCACAGCTGAAGATATTTGTAAAGATTTCAGTAACTTCAAGACCCAATGTCATCCATTCTATTAAAAAATGGAAGATTATACTTGCTTAGGACCTCTTCAATCTCAGCATTATTCTTTGTAAAAAATTCTCCACTTTAAAAAATGACTCTCGACCATGTTGTCTTTACTATTATTTTCTTTTGGAAAAACACAATTTTTTCTTAAGAAAAAAAATCATTTCCCTGCTTATTTGTCCTCAAATCCATGGTATATTAAATAAAAATGACTTATTTATTACCTTTCTAATGAGCTACTTTCACAAACTGTGGTTGATAAAACAACTTTTGGAACTACTTGCATATTTTACCAGTAACATTTCATCTAGAACATTAAAACATTTAAGGTTTTTAGAGGTATTCAAAGGAGTGATATGTATTCATATTGCATGTGTTCACAATAGTGTAATCTTTCCTTTTCTTTTACATCCTCAGTTTTATTGAACTAGAGGAAACATCCCCCATTCAGATACAATACCCATTTTTATAAAACATTTAGGCAAAAAAGTCACAACTACCTTACATAAAGCCCGTTTAAACCTCTCAAATTTCATAATCCGATCAACATTTACATTCTTATATTCTGGTCACAGGAAATTTTATTCCCTACCCCCAGACCATTTTAGCTTTTCTGGTGAAAGAGAATTTAGGTTCCTATCAGAGAGTGGAGCCAAGGCACTCAGGCCTTTTGTCAACGTTTGTCATAATTTGCCTTATCGTTGCCCCAGGCAATGTCAGCTTTCTCATTATAATCTTTGCCTTTTAGTTTTCCTTAAATTTCCCCAGTCTGGGGCAAATGCAGAAAACTGGTGTGGGCCCTTTAATGTTGGGAGACCAGCAGGTTTCCCTTTGGTTCACCCAACCATTAATAGTGTTGTTAAGACCTTTGTTTTAACCCCATAAATTTTCATTGTATTTATTTCATTTCTTAATAACCATCGAAAGATTTTCACCACCC
Organism: Pan paniscus; assembly: GCF_029289425.2. Classification (NCBI taxonomy): domain Eukaryota; kingdom Metazoa; phylum Chordata; class Mammalia; order Primates; family Hominidae; genus Pan; species Pan paniscus. Next base: position 22,872,921 of record NC_073271.2, read on the forward strand.
TTCAGGGGCTAGTCCTTTGAGTCCCTTTTACCTTTCCAATTTTTTTTTGTTGTTAATTACCTTAATGTTTTATTAAGCATCTGTAAGCCCCATGAAGGATAGCAAATTTGATAAGGCTTCTCAAACAGCTGTATGATTCTGCAGGAGTAATGTCACTTGGGATGCCCGTGGAAAAGGCGCCCTTTTAACCCCAACATTTATTATGACCTGGGTAACAGGCATATTCATTGGGAAAATACCCCAGTCATCATGAAGCCAGTCCCACATGGCTTGTATATGAAGCATATCAGTTGCTTCGTCTGGGAATAGTTGGAATCTTATTCTTGAGAAGAATTAGAAACTTATTTCTCAATAGTGACGCTGGTGGAATAGAACAATTTTGTGATAAAGCATAGTGACATATATTCAGACTCTACCATTTGTTATACAGCTGGGATTAAAAACCTCATTTATTCAAGAGCACCATGACTGGTTCCATTAGGTAGTTAGGACAATTTGTAAATAAAACAACAAAAGATCCACTTAGCATAGCATTATGCTTTTTGCAGGACACTTTTCTGGGTGGACTTGGACTAACCCAGTTTTCCCCACTTTCTCACTTGAACTTCTAAAGAATAAAAGTAGAATGTGCTAGAAATGTAACGTTCTGAGATAGGGAGGGACTGGCCAGAACAGTGTGGCCTCTGTTCCAGTTCCCACCTAAAAACAGGATGTATTTCAATGCTTTAGCCCAGCAAGTCATATGCCCTGGGGTTTAAAACCCAGAGTAGGCTGCCGGGCGGGGTGCCTCACGCCTGTAATCCCAGCACTTTGGGAGGCCAAGATGGGCGGATCACCTGAGATCAGGAGTTTGAGACCAGCCTGGCCAGCATGGTGAAACCCCGTCTGTACTAAAAATACAAAAATTACCTGGGCATGTTGGTGGGCGCCTGTAATCCCAGCTACTTGGGAGGCTGAGGCAGGAGAAGTGCTTGAACCCAGGAGGCGGAGGTTGCAGTGAGCCGAGATCGTGCCACTGCACTCCAGCCTGGGCAACAGAGCGGCGGGCTGCTTTCTGCGATCTTTCAGCTGTGCTGCCAGTAGGGCACGCATAGTCAAGACTTTATCAGCCCTGGGGCAGCTTTCCTTCCTCTTGGGGGACCAGCTCATAGTGAATCCTAAGCTTCTGCCTATCTATAAGTGTATTAGTCCGTCTTCACGCTGCTGATAAAGACATACCCGAGACTGGGCAATTTACAAAAGAAAGGACTTGCAGTTTCACGTGGCTGGTGAACGTCTCACAATCACGGCAGAGGGTGAAAGGCACTCCTTAGGTGCCTGCTGCCAGAGAGTATGAGGAAGAAGCAAAAACAAAAATCCCTGATAAGCCCATCAGATCTCGTGAGACTTATTAAGTATCATGAGAATAGCACGGGAAAGACCGGCCCCCATGATTCAATTACCTCCTCCTGGGACCCTCCCACAGCATGTGGGAATTCCGGGAGATAGAATTCAAGTTGAGATTTGGGTGGGGACACAGCCAAACCATATCAATAGGTAATAAATCTGCTTCATGTAACTTGTGTGCATGGGTGTTCTATCTCACCAGACTCATACAAGCTCGTAACCAGTGCATGTTAAGCCTGCTTCACACTCTTTAGCATGCTTTGCTAAAAAGTTTTTGCGACGTTAGTTTTTTAACATTGCATGAATTTGTAGACATAAAAATGAGAAAGCTTACTGAAGACACTCTACATTTGTTTCATACTCAATATAATATTTCTTCTTGAATATAATAAGCTACCTAGCATTTAAGTTAATATATTTGGATAAAAACCAACTTAAAAACTTAGCTACATTTCTATGCAAACTAATCTTTCATCAAAGCTAATTAGTGATTTTAAAATGCTATCAAATACCATCTTATCTTGTATAAGATTTTAAAATTTGGAAGGGTAGCTCAAAATCAATTTGGATTAATTCAAATTACATCTCAGAAACTAGAGAGTTAAAATAATTTTTTAAAAGGAACTTTATATATTGCCTTAACACTTTGTGAATAAAAATCTTTTATGTTTTTCTCCCTTTTATTTATGATCCTTGGATATCATTTGAGTTCTTGCTAAAAGCTGCCATTTTCATTTCTGTAGCTTAATTGCTTACAATTTAATGATTCATGATATTTCACAATTTTCACTTAAGTAGTCTGGCATATATTCCTATTGTAATCATGTCATAAAATTAAGGGGAAATTGAATGCCTTGCAGAATCCGATATAGACAAGTTCATTCTTTCTTGTGCAATGACTTCCTATAACATTTAGAGTTATATCAAATCTAAATTTGTATTCTAAGCAGAAATTACATGTATTTTTCCCATACATGTGTCTAAGCAGAAATTACATGTGTTTTTCCCAAACATGTGTTTTCTTATGCTCCTAACCTGTGAAATAGGAACTTATAAGCTATTCTTTTAAAGACAAGCGTATCAATTTAGATGTCTTCCTTTGCAGAGAAAATCAGATACAAATAACCCTATGAAAATATAGTTGCATAAGAGTGAACCATCTTATTGTTTATTTCAGATTCGCTCATACCAGCTTGTGTATATTGTTGAGACAGCTCACTGAATGGCATTATTCAATGGTTTCTCTTTGTGGCTCATCGCCTTTGAGACCATACTTATAAAGTACACTTAATGGAAGTGTCTTAGAGCCTTCTTAAGTGTTTTGCTGAGCCAGGAGAGGAACTGAATTATAGATCAAAAGAACTAACGTGTTTCAGTTGGCAAAAGGTTGTCTTAGCCTTCACAGACTTGCCAATCTCTTCTTCCACCAATGAAGTATTTCACTCAGATAGCTATAGGAAAGCATTTGTTTGTTATGAACAAATTACTTTAAATTCAACTCCTGACTTATTGCTGAAAATGTAATTTTCCTACACACACACAGACACACACACACACTTACACACATGCACACAAAGTAAACTCTGTCCTAATTTATTTGCCCAGTAGTTTTTTTGCTTTGTTTTATTTTTGTTTTAACTGAACTGGGGCTGGCAGAAAAAAAGCAACAGAAACTGGAGAAAAATTAAAAGAGAAACAATATAAAGAATTTGATATAGGAATGACTAAGCTTACTTAAATGAATCGTGAGATATAAACTTGTCAATATGATTTTGGTTGCAGAAGATTGTATATTACATAAGCTTCACAGATGACATGCATATCCAGAAACTACAGTAATTTACAGGGGCAAACTCTGCAACTAGGAAAAGGAGGCAGAACTGTTTCCACTCAATGCATTCCTCCATCAAAGAACAAGGTAGCAAAATGGTTGAGAATTGGGCGTTTGGCAAGACACTGCCTATCTTTAACACCTGGGTATGCCACTTGCTACCTAACCTTGAACAAGTGACTACTTCTCTATGTTACATTTGTTTCATCTGTAAAATGGGGGTAACACTGATGTCTAGTATAAAATGCTGTTGGAGGTTTACATGAGATAATCCATATAAAATCTCTAGCGCAATGCCAGTCACATAGTAAATTCTCTGTAAATGTTAGTTCTGACTATGCTTATAAGCACTTCATCTTCAAATGTGGAATTTTTGAGTATTACAATGGGAAGGTATTGATTCATTATTTATTCAATAAAGATGCCTACTGTGTCTTCAAAAATAAGACCATAAAGGATGGTGAATTAAAAATAAAGTGCAGGAGAGGAATTATTTTTTTCTAATGTTATATGATGGTTAGCACTGTACAGAAAAACAGACTCAACCCTCTAAATCAGTTGTCTGTTTTATTAAGGACGTATCATTTTCACAAGGGAATCTTGATAAATACAAATTTATCACTCCACTCACTCATTCATTCATTCATCCACTAAACGGTCCTTTACTTCTTACCTACCACACATCAGGCTAATGCTAAGAACTGATACAAAGACTCAACCACACATGATCTGTGACTTCAAGAACATAGAGATCTTATGATACGAAAGATATGTAAAGATAAATTACAATTAATTGACACAGCATGTGCTACTTTGAGAGAATAAACCCAAAGCTGAATTTTAATGCAACTATTAGGTTTGAATAGGCAGAAAAGCAGAGAAAAGCATCTCTGGAATGGGAACACATGACCCAGAGAAGAAAGAATGCAAGGAGATGCCAGGTTTGGAAATGGAGAGAAGCTTAGTGCTTAGCCAAACTTGGGAAGGGGCTTCAGTGTCAACCTAAGAAATTCAGCTTCCTAAAATTGTAGTAACAACAGGAAATTTTAAGCAGGGAGATGACTTTGTGGTAGGAAAGAAAATGAACTAGAGTGGGAAGGAAGTTGGAGATACCAATGATATAGAGACTGTCCAGAGGTAGCTGCAATATTCAAGATGAGAAATAATTGAGCCTTAAATGCTCTAGGGGGAAGAAGCTACAAAACAAAAAAACACACAAAACTATGAAAGAGAGTTGCTAGTTAGAATCTTCATGAGCAAGGGACTAAATATATTTCAGTGGAAGAAGTAGTATATCTTGTGATTTAGTGATTCTCACATTTTAAAATTGTAACTACTTTCTGACATGAAACTATAAGTGCAAAGTTTTGATATAGATACTTAGAATTTGCCTTAGTTGTGAAGTAGCCTGTAATGTAAAGCATTTCTCTGAGAAACAAAAGTGGATTTTTCCTTTTAGTCAGAGTTTCTTGAAACCCACATGTGAAAGATGCCTTGATATAAAACATGTATGTTTTAACTTTGGGCTCAGTTTTGCAGGAATGTATCTGAGATAGAAAACCAGATGGCTATATTTCAATGTATTTTCTCTTCCATTTTATGGAAAATGACCCATGATCTATTTTGGCTTACATGAGATTTACTCATAAATATATATGAGTATAATGCCTTGCAGCTCCTGTTTAATGCATTTATGAAAAATTTTTCACTTTCTGGGAAGCTTTTCATTCAGGGCAGCTGCCTGGAAACACTTATGATCTCTGAGGAGAAGCTTTGAACGTGCACAGGCATTTTTAAAAATGGTATGTTGTTAGGCAACTAAAAATCACAAGCTCAACATGGTAGCATTATCTTTTTGTCAGAGGTGTGAACTGGCTCTTCCATATTCAGGCTTTCAACACTTGGAAATTTTTTTTCTGAGTACATATTTCCTCATCTGTAAAATAGGCGGGTTCTGTTCTGATTTCATCAAGTTATGATAAAAGAAAAGCACAGTAGGTAGGTATGATAAAAGAAAAGCACAGTAGGTAAATAATCAATTATAGTGACATTTCTTCCTCTTCACTCCTTTTGCTACCCAAGTGACATATCATACAGCAAGCTAACACTTGGTAGAATGCCAATTTAGTATGATACTGGTTTCCAGTTAATTTAGGACTATAAAAAGTGCTGGCAATGCCCAACTCAAACTTACGTTTGAATTGGCTTTTTAAATTGCTATATGTCATAAAGACCAGTTGATAGGCTGGGCATAGTGGCTCATACCTGTAATCCCAGCACTTTGAGAGGCCAAGGAGGGCGGATCAAAAGGTCAGGAGTTCAAGAGCAGCCTGGCCAATATGGTGAAATCCTGTCTCTACTAAAAATACAAATATTAGCCAGGCATGGTGGCACATACCTGTAATCCCAGCTACTTGGGAGGCTGAGGCAGGAGAATTGCTTGAACTCAGGAGGTGGAGGTTGCACTGAGCCGAGATCAAGCCACTGCACTCCAGCCTGGATGACAGAGCAAGACTCTGTCTTAAAAAAAAAAAAAAAAAAGAGTTGGCAAAAGAACCTAAAATTATAATTAGAGTTCTTGAGATTATTTAACTGTAACTTATGGTAATTCAACTGGCCATAGTGACTATTCGTATCATGAAAGAGTATGTGATGAGCAACAATGAAATGAGATAGGTCCAACAGAGCTTTTCCAGCTGCAGATGCTCCCAGCCACGGACAGTCTGGCTGGTAGGCAAACACGGAATCCAGGGACTTCAAGCATCTCCACTCAGATCCATTTTGAAGGAGGCAAAATGAAGTACCAGATGTTTGGGGGCAGATAAGTTCCAAAGAAAATGATTACTGAGAGTCAGGTAACCAGGCTGTCTGCTTCTGCAAACTCTATCATAAGTCAGTTGACTCCAGACTGCAAACTGGTGCTTAGGAATACCAATTATTGCCTCTAAAGGCAGAAATTAAATGCTTTGTACTGGACATTGCCAACCTTAAGTTCCCTGGTGCACTTGGGTACCACCATCCGGATGCTCTGAGTGTGAGGTGCCAAAGTGCCCTTGTATTTTCTGTAGTTCTCAATGGTTAGATGTCACACTTGGTTCCCTGAAGAAAATGTCTCTCTCCCAGTCCTGTGGGCATCTTATCAATTTATCATCATCAAGATTCATCCTCAAGTTTCTTCCCATCTAAGGGGCCTGTTTAGAGCCTCTAAGCTTTCTGCTTTCAGAAAGCTACATGTTCACTAGAGAGAATGGGTATCTATTCTGAATTTTCTCTAGTATGACGAGATTACTGTCTTATATTGTTCTTCATTTCTTCCTAAGTGTCAGTCTTATCTCCCCAAGGAGATTGTAAGCGCCTTGGAGGCAGGGATCATGTTTTATATTCCTGGGGCCTCACATCCTTTGAATATACAATTGAGCAGATATTAAGAGATACTTAGTAATGGATTTATTGAACTTGAAATCTGAAACTGCTAATTCTAGAATTATTACCATACATTTGTGTAATTTTGGGGACTTTTGCATAAAAATACTGTAGGTAGCTATATTCTTTTCACCTGCTCCCATAAACTATCAAAGTTTATGTCTCACGTATTTAGTTCTATCAGATATTGAGTTAATCACTTTTTTAGGAAGAAAGATTTTGGAGAAAGAAAGTTGGCTTCTTTACTCCATCTTCCTACTTTATATATTTGGAATTTTTCATTAGACATGACTAAAGAAGTAGAAGGAGAAACAAAGATCTAACTTTTAAATTATTCACTAGGCCCGCACAGGTTTGGTATGCAGATTAGCTCAACAGATAGAGGTAGATCAACATGGCAAATTAAAAATAATATCTAAGGTTTAATTCACACGTTGTATGACAGTCTCCCTCTTCTATGTCAACCATGGACCTATACCTTAGAATTTATTGTCTCCGCTCTTCCAAATTCTGTTCCTTCCAAATCCTTGGCCAGATATCCAGGACATTGGCCACTGAATGGAAATCTATACATATTATCACTTTGGGCTGGTTCTCTTTCCACAAAAAGTGAATGCTTAAGTTCACTGCTCATAGCTCTGCCCATTGGAAAGAATTTCCCTTTTTGCTCTTTTTCAAGGCCACTCCTATATGTGTCTATAGTGCAGCCACCATCCATTTCAGCCCAGGTAATGAGCCAACCAATCCATTACCTATGCTTGGACTTTGCCCTCATCTTTCAGTTGTTTCAATTGTGCCCTTCATAGAACCATGACTGCAAGGCAGTCCCAGGTCCTCTTATCACCTGTTTTATCAGACCACATCTAGTACCATTTGTGTTAGTTAGTTCAGGTCCTCCAAGAAGCCCCTTCACAGATTTTACTAGGGAAAATCCCTGTGAGAAAAAATGGGGAGGAAGAACAGAGAGGCTGGGAGAGTCATCATACCCCATGCAAGTCTGACCATGAGGGAAGGAAAGAGAAAAGGAAGGTTGGGTGGAAGCGTCATAGACCAGTATGCAGTCTCAAGGAAGTCCAGCAAGAGACCACTGGGGAGTCCATGAGGCAGAGTTGCATGAAAAGAGAAGATATCTGTATCTTAATGTCAAAACTGCCTTAGCATCACTGTGCCTATGGGAAGCATGATGTCAGCTTAAACATGGTGATGGATTTCAAAGAACAGCCAGAGCCTCTGTCAATTACACTTCCTCTAGTTCGAATTCTGCAAGGTGCATTGTCATGGCCACCAAATTAATGTTTCTAAAAACACATAAATTCTAAGCAATCTCAATTCACAATTCAGAATAGAATGTTCTTCGTCAACTCAGGAGTTCTATTCTTATGATATGAGATTCATGGGTGGAAATTAAAATGGACAATTTTATCTAACCACTATTAGCGAAAACTATAATTGGAACAAAATCTTTTTACCTCTTGCTGTCATGGATGTTTGGGTTTTCCAAATGTCTTTGTCATTACTTGTGATTCACCTGCTTAGCATGTTCCTGTTCAACCTTTAAGCGTCTGGCTTACTTGCCTTCTTCCTGTGAAGCTCCATGGTATTGCACTCTTAACTGTGTTATGTCCCACTAGAATGTAATGTTTTTGAGGTCAGGAATTGTGCCTGTATGGTTTGTTGTTGTATATAATGTGCAGTATAATACCTGGTGCTTATTATGCATTCAGTTCATGTTTGTTAAACAAATGCATAGAATCATTGTCTTTAGACACTACTCTACTTATAACGAATTGAAGAAATGATAAAATCCATTATTATTACAGCTATTTGTATGGTATAGAACAGACCTAATTTTCTATTATGTGATTTGGCTTCTGAAAATTTATTTACCCAATTCCTTTCTGTAGTTAGGTTCACATGCACCCATATTACATGAATATATTCATGCCATCTCAGAGATCATTAGGATGACAAAAAAAAAAACATATAATGGCTATCAATTTTCCCCAAAAACCAGCAGGTATAAGCAATTGTTATTCACATTGTTCATTTTATAAGCTATAGAGGAACTCTGCATTTAAATAGGAAAATTGAGTGATTTCTAAAATCAGAAGCTAATATATTTTGGATTATTATTTTAAAAAGTTTAAAGGATACATGTATACATCTGTAGGTTTCCTGGAGTCTCCAAATCAGGGATGCCAGCCATCCTAGAGTGTCACTAAAGTGAGAGGCAGCATGAACTTGTCTCAGATGTGTTGGCATGATTTAGGAGTGGGTAGGGATGGTAGAACAAGAGTGATCCAATATTTTAAAATATTTTCTTCTGACATAGTAATTACTGCATACATGACATCATGATTTTTTCCTCTTTACTCATTCTTAGCCTGTGGCACTCAACTCTCCTGCTAGGGAATCAGCATCAGGACTACTTTTGAAGTGGTCTGCTGCTGGGATGCATTCACTTGGCCTCTGCCTCTATATTGTCTTTGGTCACCTTTCCCATCTTTCTCTTACTATTCCCAATTCTTGTCCATATGCCAGCCTGCTGGCTATGCCAAATTCTCAAACTGGCATTCCTCTAATACTTGGCATCTGGGGCTGGAGCTCTTGTGCTGCAGGCTTCTTGCTGCTCTCTGGAGGCCCTATTCTACGGGAGCTGCTCTCAGCAAACTGTCAAGTTAGAAAGGAAATAATGAATCATTAGCTGAAGAGTCAATATCTGATAAGGCTTAATGTGCCAGCCCTAATGATAGTTTGCATTTTCTTCTGGGAATAGTTATTTGAAAACTGAAAAAAAAAAAATAGTACCAGGATCCCCCTCTTTCCCCACCCTCCCCACCACCATGGATGCCAAAATCCACAGATGCTCAAGTATCTTATATATAATGGTATAATATTTGCATATAACTTATGCACGTTATTCTATATACTTTAAATAACATCTAGATTATAATACTGAATATAATGTAAATGCCATGTAAATTGTTGTTATGCTGCGTTATTTTTTAATTTATTTTTTCATTTCTTTTTAAAATATTTTTGATCCATACTTGGTTGTATCTGTGGAGCCAGAACCTGTAGATACCAAGTGTTATCTGAGGACTGTATTTAAGGTCTAAGGTACAGGATAGTGTAGATTTGGGGGATAAGTAGAGTTTTCTGATATAAAGAAGGCTACCATCTAAGACCATCCGTGAATTGTTATGATAAGCAGATAAAAAAATCAAATAAAAATGAGTGAATATTTTTAAAAATTATGTGACTCATTTCTTTTGAGTGACTTGACAGCTATGATCACATTAATTGTGTACAGAGATATAGCTTTAGCTGTTTCTTAGGAAATTTGAATTTAATTAAACATGAATAAAAAGCCAAAAAGATCTTTGTTTTATTAGTGCCTTTCCTTCAATTATCATAATAAAGAGATAATCTCCAGCAAAAACAAAACTAAAAAACTTTTACAATTAAAGCATACAATGTCCAATTTCCAACATTCTAAACTATCATTAAAACATTTTTTTCTCTTTATTCCTTGCTGCAAGGAGTTAATTAAAACTAAACCCAAAATATCCACCCCATAGCTCATGTAACCTGCATATAAATAGAGAATATATGTCAACTTCCAACTTAGAGATTCACCAAGTAAAGGATAAACTTTTAATGATTTCAACTCTAGGAAGGAAATGTCTTAATCACCATAAAAATGGTGTCATTAGAAAAACAGTCTGTTTTATATCTTAATATTTGTAGCATTATTTGCACTGGTATTATAGTTTTTCATCAATCTAAGAAAGTGAGTTGTTTAACCTTATTATTGGATGCAAATAAGCATGTTTTTAAGGTACAGTATAGTTTACTGTGTAATGTGTATCAAGGATGAAGCCAAGAGAAGAAAATAACTCATTAAAAGTGTCACTTGTTACTGCAGCAATAATCAATAGAGCATTACACATCACATTTTATTGCAATGAATGGGGAATAAACATGAAGTCCACAGTGCACTCTTGTAAATGGTATGACTTGTAAATGTCAGTGAGGACTTATTTAATACTAAAAGGCTATAAGAATTTGCAAAGGGAGTTTTAAAATTCATCCAAGATAGCTGAAGGTTACATGAAGAAAGGGCAGCTATATATAGCATGCACACACTCAGGTAATGTAAAATATGAATGGATGAAAAAGAACCAAACCTAATTCTAATTGGAGGGTTCATTATATTTGATATTCTAGAAAGAGCATGTATTGAGACCTGGAAGTTTGGCATTATGAATATTTTATTGCATATCTTGCTTTATATTCACTTTATATTCATATAAAGCGGGCTTTTTTTTTCCCAATGTAAGCAGTGTATATGTATAGGTAGAGAGCAAAGAAAAATCTTACAGATTAATGCAGTTCAGAATACATCATTTAGGTGAATTGTATTCTCTTTCTGGAAGCTTCTTTTAAAATTTATAATCTGCAACATCTCATTGCACAAAATTTCCATCTCTTCATCCAAGCAAGTTAAATTTGTCTTGATTTATCTGCATATTGATCTATAAACCTGATAATTGATAGGGAAGATTCTTGGAGATTGCTAAAGTCTGTCATTTTTATAGATGCAGACTTTCATGTAGCACAATCAGAACATTCTGACATAGAAAAAAAATAATCAATATATGTGATATAGTTTGGCTCTGTGTCCCCACGGAAATATCACCTTGAATTGTAATAATCCCCACATGTGAAAGGCGGGATCAAGTGCAAATAATTGAATCATGGGGTTAGTTTCCCTCATGCTGCTCTTGTGATACTGAATGAATTTTCATAAGATCTGATGGTTTTATTAATATAAGGGGCTTCCCCCTTTTCTCAGTACATCTCTCTCCTGCTGCCATGTGAAGAAGGATGTGTTTGCTTCCCCTTCTGCCATGAATGGAAGTTTCCAGAGGCCTCCCCAGCCATGCAGAACTGTGAGTCGATCAAACCTCTTTCCATTATAAATTACCCAGTCTCAAGTATGTCCGTTTAGCAGTGTGAGAATGGACTAATACAGTATGTTAACAGGAACCCTGGTGGCTTAACTCATTGTGGAAATGGACAGCATGGGTTACAAAACTCATATCTTAGAGAGGTTTGGCCATTATCAAAGCAAAATTCTCTTTCATGGGACTAGTTTTAGTTGCTCTCCATGGACTTATTTTGAGGTGAAAACAGTAGAGAAGCTCCATGGAAAGTTTAGGTCTTTTGTCTTGAATATGCTATAGAGTTAAAAATGCAATATTACCCTTTTCACAAGTTTAATTTAGCATTCCTCATAATGGTTTATATTTCAAACAAAAAAATTATCATAATGTTTTAGTCCATTTTCGTATTGCTGTGAAGAAATACTCAAGACTGGGTAATTTATAAAGAAAAGAAGTTTAATGGACTCACAGTTCCACATGGCTGGGGAGGCCTCACAGTCATGGTGGAAGGCAAGGGAGGAGCAAATGCTTACATGGCAGCAGGCAAGAGAGCATGTGCAGAGAACCTGCCCTTTATAAAACCATCACATCTCAAGAGACTTATTCACTATCATGAGAACAGCATGGGAATATCTCGCCCCCATGATTCAATTACCTCCCACCTGGCCCCTCTCATGACACATGGGGATTATGGGAGCTATAATTCAAGATGAGATTTGGGTGGAGACAGAGCCAAACCATATAATTCCACCTCTAGCCCCTCCCAAATCTCATGTCCTCATATTTCAAAACCAATCATGCCTTCCAAACAGTTCCCCAAAGTCTTAACTTATTTTAGCATTAACTCAAAAGTCCATAGTCCAGTCTCATCTGAGACAAGGCATATCCCTTCGACCTATGAGCCTGTAAAATCAAAAGCAAGTTGGTTACTCCCTAGATACAATGGGGGTACAGGCATTGGGTAAATACACCCTTTCCAAATGGGAGAAATTGGTCAAAACAAACGGGTTACAGGCCCCATGCAAGTCCAAAAACAAATAGGACAGTCATTAAACCTTAAAGTTCCAGAATGATCTTCTTTGACTCCATGTCTCACATACAGGGTCATTCTGATACAAGAAGTAGGCTTCCATGGCCTTGGGCAGCTCTGTCCCTGTGGCTTTGCAGGATATAGCTCCCCTCTTGGCTGCTTTCATAGGCTGGCATTGAGTGTCTGTGGCTTTTCCAGGCACACAGTGCAAGACGTCAGTGGATCTACCATTCTAGGGTCTGGGTAGTCCTCTTCTCACAGCTCCACTAGGCAGTACCCCAGTGGGGACTCTCTGTGGGGGCTCCAATCCCACATTTCCCTTCTGCACTTCCCTAGCGGAGGTTCTCCATAAGGGCCCTGCCCCTGCAGCAAACTTCTGCCTGGACATCCAGGCATTTTCATATGTCCTCTGAAATCTAGGTGGAGATTCCCAAATCTCAATTCTTAACTTCTGTGCACCTGCAGGCTCAACATCACATGGAAGCTGCCAAGGTGTGGGGCTTGCACCCTCTGAAGGAATGGCCTGAACTGTACCTTGGCATATTTCAGCCATGGGTGGAGTGGCTAGGACACAGGGCAGTAAGTCCCTAGGCTGCACACAGCAGGGGGGCCCAGGGCCCAGCCCAGGAAACCATTTTTTTTCTCCTAGGGCTCTGGGCCTGTGATGGGAGGGGCTGCAGTGAAGGTGTCTGAGATGCCCTTGAGACATTTTCCCCATTGTCTTGGTAATTAACATTTGGCTCCTCATAACTTATGCAAATTTCTGCAGCCAGCTTGAATTTCTCCTCAGAAAGTGGGTTTTTCTTTTTTATCACATCATCAGGCTGCAAATTTTCCAAACTTTTATCCTCTGCTTCCCTTTTAAATGTTAAGTTCCATTTCTAAATCATGTCTTCGTGAACACATAAAACTGAATCCTTTTTACCAGCACCCAAGTCACTCTTGAACTCTTTGCTGCTTGGACTTTTCTTCTGCCAGATACTCTAAATCATCGCTCTCAAGTTTAAAGTCCCACAATCTCCAGGGAGGGGCAAAATACCGCCAGTCTCTTTACTAAAGCATAGCAAGAACCAGTTTAGCTCCAGTTCCCAATAAGTTCCTTATCTTAATCTGAGACTACTTCCGCCTGGAATTTTGGGTCAAAGCCGTTCAACAAGTCTCTAGCAAGCTTCAAACTTTTCCGCATCTTCCTGTCTTCTTCTGAGCCCTCCAAACTGTTCCAACCTCTTCCTGTTACCCAGTTCCAAAGTCTCTTCCATATTTTGGGGTATCTTTACAGTAGTGCCCACTACCAGTACCAATTTACTGTATTAGTCCATTTTCATACTGCTATGAAAAAATACCCGAGGATGAGCAATTTATACAGAAAAGGAGGTTTAATGGACTAACAGTTCCACATGGCTGGGCAGACCTCACAAGCATGGTAGAAGGCAAAGGAGGAGCAGAGGCTTACACGGCAGCATGCAAGAGAGTTTGTCCAGGGGAGCTGCCATTTATAAAACCAGCAGATCTCATGAGACTTATTTACTATTATGAGAACAGCATGGAAAAAACCTGCCTCTGTGATTCAATTACCTCCCACTGGGTCCCCCCCACAACACATGGGGATTATGGGAGCTAAAATTCAAAATGAGATTTGGGTGGGGACACAGCCAAACCATATTACATAGTATTCAGGCTTGTTTTAGGAGTTAGAAAAAGAGGAAGAGGGAACTGATATGTATGTTGTCAGCTCAGCTCCCAAGAAGCACAATTCTGTAGAATATGCCAAAGACATCACAAGGTTAGCAGTTCAATTCTTCATACAAATGGATGCCATAATTTAGCGTCTTTTTTTTAACCAGCCACTAAAAACTCTCACTTGCAACACAAGGACAATCTTCAAGGCATGCAGTTGCCTTCTATTTCTAATAATTTCTGAAACATGGTAGTGTATTCAGGATTTTATTTCAGATTCCATAACTGAAAATCATAACAATAGAATAGAAAGTTCATTTTTCACACAATGCCTAGGATTAAATAATGGCAAATTAACTAAATGTATAGAGCAAGCCCAAAGAAGAGTAAGAAAAATACTAGACAATAGCAATAATGAAAACAGTGCTATGTGTGATGCATTGTGTTGAGATCTTTATACATGTTGTATGGGTTTCCCATTGCTGGTGTAACAAATCACTACAAATTTGATAGCTTAAAATGACACAAATTTATTATCTTACAGTTCTGGGGGCTAGAAGTCTATAATGGTTACAGGGTTGTGTTCCTTCTGGAGGATCTAGGGGGGAATCTGTTCTCTTGCCTTCTTCAGCCTCTCAAAGCTACCCCCATTCCATGGCTCATGGGCCCTTACACACTCTGACCTCTGCTTTAATCATCACACCTCATTCTCTGAACTTGACCCTTCAGCCTCCCTTTTATAAGGGAGGATCCAATTCAGAGACCATTTTATAATTCACATTGAAGTCTTGTGAATTGAATGGACTCACCCAGATAATCCAGGATACTTTCCCCATCTCAAGATCCCTACCTTAATACCGAAGTCCTCTTTTTCTTGTAACATATTCCCATGTCTGGGGATTGTGACATGGATGTCTGTGGGGACCATTATTTTACCTACCACACCTGGATATTGTGGAAATGATGTATTATTTCTGGCCCTGCTGTATATCCATTTTGACCTTTGTTACCTATTGCTTTGAAATTCTCTTTTCAATATTAGGGGAGGGGAGTAAGCCAACTTAATTACTGGATATTCAGGGAACAGGAATGATACTATTTTACCAAGATCTTTGAACTCCATCCCAACAAATCTTTCTTCCACGAATCTAACACATCACAACACTGATTCCAACATAAAAGGATTAATTTTAATGTCCTTTTCCATTCAATTCCAACATGCATGTTTCTTGCAAAGGTGCAAATGAGCTGTGAAATGGTAGGATTACTAGAAAACATTTCTGAGAGAAGCAACATTCTGAAGAATTGATTCACAGGGAAGATAATAAAATTATGGCTACTTAGGGGGAATATATTTCTACTTGACAGACAATGGGATTGTAACTATTGAATTATCTCTGAGAAGAAAGATCATTACAGGGAAATCATGACAAGATGATGTCTTTCAGCATCCTGCCCACCATCTTACATCAGTACAGCTGTGCTTTAACTTAGAGACATGGTATTCATGCTGCTTTTGGGGAAAAATAAAGCATAAAATTACCTAGAATCCTTTGTTATGAGGTGTCATTTTCTATTATGCTTTGTACACTGACATTTCACAATAATAAAATTCTAAGTAGTCATGCCTCTGCCTTCAGGGTAGCTAAACCATGATTGAATGAAATTTACCTACTAAAGTCTGGTTTTCTGAATAAAAGAGGTCAGTACATAGACCCGTACTCTCCAAATTTCATGTTCTAGTAAAATCATTTAAATGAGATGTAGTTGTAACATATGAAAAGAACTCTATGTTTCCATTTTGTATTACAACAATGGATTTTGAATCTTATATTTCAGACCTCAGTCACAAAGATAATTTTATACATTTTTGTAATTATGACTGGGGCCTTGCCCAGGCTAATTAACCTAGTTTCTCTTCTTCTACTAAAGGCCAGATCTTCACAAGTGTCCTGGGACACTCTGCCTCTCCTCTCCTCAGGGACTTTAACTCTTGAGTTATTATGTCTTGATCATGCATCTTTAAATTCTCCCTCTCAGCTGGATAATTTTCTTTAGGAGGCACATAACCTGCACTATCACCAACATTAAAAATCAAAACAAAACTAAAAGATAAACTTTCCCTTGATGCCTATCTTTCCAATACAAATTTTCTCCATTCCTTTATAGCCAAATGCTGTCAAAGGATTGTCTATACCCACAGTGTCTACTCTCTTTTGTTCCATTCAGCATTTCTTTGTCACTATTATACACACTTTAGACAATAAGAAAAATATAGAGAAAATTTAGTAGTAACTTGTGTAATTCCTATCCACTTTTGTCAAATCCCAAAACTTTGGGAAATTTGTTTCATAATTTTTAAAAGTAAAATAACTGGTTAAAATAAACCCCTCTCTAGCCCCCAAATCCCATTCCAAGGTATCCATGATATTCTGAATTTGTATCTACTGCTTATTATCAAGGTATTAATAAATAAGACATAGGGTGTATTAGGCCATTATTGCATTGCTATGAAGAAATACCTGAGATTGGATAATTTACATTTTTTACAGAGGAGGTTTAATTGGCTTGTAGTTCTGTAGGCTGTATAAGCATGGCACCAACATCACTTGGCTTCTGGGGAGGTCTCAGGGAGCACTTACTCATGGCAGAAGGTGAAGCAGGAGCAGGCACATCACATGGCAAAAGAAGAAGCAAGAGAGAGTTAGAGCGAGGTGCTCTACACTTTTAAGCAACCAGATCTCTCAACAACTCACTCACCATTGTGAGGAGAGCACCAAGGGGCTGGTGCTAAACCACTTACAAGAAATCCACCCACATGATCCAGTCACCTCCCACCAGGCCTCACCTCCAATACTGGGGATTACAATTCAACATGAGATTTGGGTGGGGACACATATCCAAACTATATCAACTATATTGTAGGGATATTACACAGTTCTTAAATCTCATGTAAATGGCATTCTTCTGCAGCTTCCTTTGTTCACTTAACAATATGTTTTTGTGATTTTTTTCCATGATGATGATATCTATCTATCTATCTATCTATCTATCTATCTATCTATCTATCTATCTCTGGCTTACTCATTTTCCACTGCTGTATAGTTTTCTATTGTTTGAATTTGTGATAATGTACTTATGCTTTCTCCTCTAGAATAATATACAGGTTGTTATTAATTTTGCTGTATGAAAACAAACCATGCTGCAAAAAAAGTTCTTGTAAATTTTCTTAGGCATTACTCTAGTGAGAAGAATTAACAGGTTGTAGAATATGTGTGCATTCAAGTTTACTAATCAACTTAACATGACATTGCAAAGTACTTTTCCAAGGTGAAAACAGTTAGGTTATTGTCTTCCTTGAGACTACAAAACTCACCATGTTTCCCCTGCTATTTTTAATTTTGGATTGAGAAATTATCTTCATCCTGGCTTTATCAGTGAGAATTCTCTGCTGCCAGAATGGAGGGTGTGTCAGGTACTCAAGTGTATCATCCGCCAGAAACAATTTTTATGTTAATTTCTCAAATTTCTTAGTGTTTAGTAAATTCATATCCCTAAATCCACAATATAGTGATTATAAATTCTCAGGTGAGATCCCTCCCTCCCCCAAGACCCATTAGAGACAGGCAAGATTTCTTGTTGTTACATATTTTTCTCCTAATCCATGTGTTCCATGAGGGGAAGCTTTTTGAGGATCATTGCATTATGCAATTTTGGGTTTTATTTTCAACTCACTTTACCATCTTCATAGCCTTCTCTTTTGTTCCTGTGTGGTTTTCCAGACTAAGCCCTGTTGCTACTGAAACTGGCAAGCTCACTGCCAGGGCAGCGACAGGATGCATCTGTGTTTGCCTCCTAGGTGTTTCCCTGGCCTTCTCAGAAATTAGCCCTTCTTTTCAACAATATTTGCAATATTTTATTTAGCATTTTGTAGCACAAGTTAGATTCATCTATGACAGACTTTGTAGCGCAAGGTAGACTCATCTATTGTCAGAGAGTACATACAATCAAAAAAGATGTCAAGTCCTAATTTTTCTCTCTAGCTAGCTTTCTCTTTTAAACTCTACCTGACTTACACATTTAGATGAGAGAATGTGTTGTCTAAGTGGAAAAGTTTAACATGTTGAGTTTAACTTATCCAAAAGTAGACTCTTTTAACATGTCAAGCTTAACATATGCACAGCTTGTCTCTTGGCTCTCATAACGTGTGTACTAGTTAGGATGCTCCAGGAAATCAGAACTAATAGGAAGGATGGATGGATAGATAGATAGATAGATAGATAGATAGATAGATAGATAGATAGATAAAAAGATGGAGATTTATTACGGAAATTGACTCATGTAATTGTAGAGGAGCAGAGGTCCCACAACATGCTGTCTATAAGCTGGAGATCCAGGAAAGCCAGTGGTTCTGTTCCTCCCAAGTCTGAAGGTCCAAGAACCAGAAGCACTAAAGTCCAAGGGCAAAAGAGAATTGATGTTCCAGCTCAAAAAGAGACAGAGAGAATTGATCTTTCACTGTCTTCTCATTCTATTGGGGCCCCACAACAGATTGGATGATGCCTGTCTGTATTGGTGAGGCCTTCTTTATTCAGTCCACTTATGCAAATGCTAATCTCTTCTGGAAACATCATCACAGATACACTGAGAAATAATGTTGTATCAGCTCTCTGGGATATCCCTTAGCCCAGTCAAGCTGAAATCTTGCTTCTCTTTTTCTTTGTCACTTCTGAGTCAATGTTGTCATAATCTACCTAGTTGTTTAGGCCAGAAACATGAGTGTCTTTTTGACTATACACTTCTTATCTCTATACTTGATGTATAACCAGTTGTACTAGATTCTTTCTTAAAAACATACATGCTGGTTCCTGGTCTGTCTGAATTTTTCAGGCCTCAATGTGAGCTGGCTTCCAGTGGGACTTTGTCAGTGGGAATCACTATAGGGTAATCGACAGTGGGAGAGACCTATAAATCTCGTCTTGAGTGGTATTCTTTGCAATAGCTTCATCACCTCCCTGGCTTCAGCTCCCTCTGGACTGGCCCATCACGGTTCCCACTTCTACCAGATGACTCAGCCTTGGATTCTGCTAGTATCACTTCCTACCTTTAGTCCTCCAGCCTTAGGGTGGTGGTTTCTTGATGTTATTTCATTGTGTCACCACCAACTATGTTTAAATTCTTTTCCACTCCATTGTAGGGAAAACCAATTCTTTGTATTAATTTTTCTCATTTTAAGTTACTTAGAGTGGATTCTGCTTTTTTGGTTAGACTCTAACTGGTACAATATATTTCCCCCTGCCCCGGATTATTGCCAGGGAGCCTTCCAACTTGTATCCTTGCTTTCATTCTCAACTCTCCAATCTACTCGTATTACTGTAAATAGCTCATGTTATTGGATTTTCGCTGCGTTTAGAATGAAACATGAATTCCTAACAAGAATTACAGGCTCACCTACAACTTTTCAGTCTCAGTCTATACCACACATCCCCGTTCAATATTTGGTAGCTCCGCTGTTGCTGGTACTTTTTCTTCTACTGAAAATGACAAGCACTTTTCTACTTCTGAAAAGTAGAAAACTTTCTACTTGGCACATACGATGCCCTCTGCTTAAAATGCTATTCGCCTCTGAGTCCTAACTGAAGGTGATTCATCTTTTGGGCCTCAGTTCGAGTCACCTCCTTACAAATATCTTTTTTTTTTCTTTTTTATTTTTGAGATGGAGTCTCGCTCTGTCACCCAGGCTGAAGTGCACTGGTGCGATCTCGGCTCACTGAAACCTCCACCTCCCAGTTTCAAGAGATTCTCCTGCCTGAGCCTCCTGAGTAGCTGGAACTACTGGCACGTGCCACCACACCCAGCTAATTTTTGTGTTTTTTTGTTTTGTTTTGTTTTGTTTTGTTTTGTTTTAGCAGAGACGGGGTTTCTCTATGCTGTCCAGGCTGGGCTCGAACTCCTGACCTCAAATGATCCACCTGCCTCGGCCTCCCAAAGTGCTGGGATTACAGCTGTGAGCCACTGCGCCCGGTCCCTCACAAATAGTTGATCACTGAAACCAAAGTATACCCGCTTGTTACCGGCTTTAGAGCACCTTTTGCTTCCTCGAGTGTTATCACAGTTTGAAATTATCTACTGACTTATGAATTAATTGGTTCAGTGTCTTTCTCCACCAGTTTGGGAGCTCTGTGAATTTGGACTCGGGATGGGTCTGTTTCCCACTGTATCCTGTGTCCCCAGCAGTGTCTGACACAGAAGATGCTCCATCAATATTCGGGAATACATGTTAAATGCAACAATAGAGGGATTCTTAACGTTTATTTTTTCAAGCACATTAATAAATAATTAGTTTGGATTTGAAATTGAACACACTGGAGAATAGTTCATAATTGTGCCCAAACTGGATGGCATTTTTCTCACCGACCTGAGGCAGGATTTCATTTGCCTTCAGGTTGCCTAAGCAGCATGCTTTGCTCTTTTGCCTGGGTGCTTTTCATGAACTCTTGCATTTGATACCTTTAGAAAGTAAAATAAAACAAGAGAAGCACTGGAGCGAACTCTCTTTAAATGCGAAAGGATTTTCTGGGTCGAAAAAGAGGCCTTTTTCAAGAAATCCCCAGGAAAGCGTGGTTTCCTTACCCATTTCCATGATTCTTCTTCTCAGCAGGCTCTCCTAAAAATAGTTGCCATCTGTGGCTAAGAGCACCGCAGACTGCAGGCCCCGAGGCGGAGCAAAGGTGGGTGTTCAAGCGAGAGGCTGGCATGCAGGTCTGGCTGGAAGGAAGAAACTATCAATAGGCTGAACATCAAATAAAACGAGCCGCGATTTAGTTAAGAAATTCCATTTAAACATCAGACACATGCAAAGACACCTTTAGGACTCACATAAAATTTTATTTCTTACCGATATCCTTCCTTGGGCACAGAAGACCAAATATACCATGATCTATAATTATCTACCTTTCTTTCTGTTTGAACAATGGCTTGTTGCCTAGGAACTGGGGTGATAGGTATGCCATAAATACATGCTCGAATCAGCTCTTTTTTTTTTTTTTTTTTGCTGGATCAATTTTTTTTTCATACTGCTTCTATTGTTATGAAGGTTCATTAAAATACATTCCTATTCTGAATTTGTTTGTTTGGAATAAGTACAAACTGTGTATGCCCAATTAAGTATGAATAAAATATTACAGTTTCATTTGCCTTTCAATTCATTATCTGACATGACTTGGCTTCTATGGAAAACAACTATTTGTGTGTCATGGGAGAGTACACAGTTAAAAAGTTGTTTATCTAGCACTCTATCAGCTGGAACTCTTCTAACTGATAATTTCTCCCACATGTAGTGCAATGAAAACTAGTATTTATAATGATGGTATTGAAAAACAAGGAATTATCACAAAATTAGTGAATTAATACAATCCCATAATTTTATGTACCTGAGAACTGAGCCTCTGACAGATGATCTGCCCCCAGATGTCATGGTTAGTGATGGCTCTGGGACTGGAATTGGAATTTTCTGATACCCATGCCAATGAACTCACCATCTTATCCCCTTGCCTGAAATTTCCTTCCATCTGCAAATTTGTTGATTCTAAACGTACAGATCTGTCAGTGCCAGAAAATGATCTCTCTGTGGTTTTTTTGTTTGTTTGTTTTGTTTTGTTTTTTTGAGACAGAATCTCACTCTGTCATCAGGCTGGAATGCAGTGGTGCCATGTTGGCTCACTGCAACCTCCACCTCCCGGATTCAAGTGATTCTCCTGCCTCAGCCTCCCGAGTAGCTGGGACTACAGGTGTGCGCCACCATGCCCGGCTAATTTTTGTATTTTTGGTAGAGATGGGGTTTCACCATGTTGGCCAGGATGATCTCCATCTCTTGACCTAGTGATCCGCCCACTTCAGCCTCCCAAAGTGCTGAGATTACAGGTGTAGCCAGCGTGCCCCGCCCTCTGTGATTTTCTAATGTCAAAAGCACTTTTTAAAATTTTAAATGTTTAAAATTTACATTTCAATACCTTTTTGGGGAACAGGTGGTGTTTGGTTACATGAATAAGTTCTTTAGTGGTGATTTCTGAGATTGTGGTTCACCTATCACCTGAGCAGTGTACACTGTACCCAACGTATAGTCTTTTATCCCTCAGCCCACTCCCACCATTTCCCCTGAGTCCCCAAAGTCCATTGTATCATTTTTATGTCTTTGTGTCCTCATAGCTTAACTGCCACTTATGAATGAGAGCATAAAATGTTTGATTTTCTATTCCTGACTTACTTCACTTAGAATAATCGTCTCCAATTCCATCCAGATTGCTGCAAATGCCATTATTTCATTCCCTTACATGGTTGAGTAGTATTCCAGGGTATATATATGTATATACATATATCACATTTTCTTTATCCACTGGTTGATTGATGGGCATTTGGGCTGGTTCTATATTTTTGCAATTGCAAATTGTGCTGCCATAAACATGCATGTACAAGTGTCTTTTTTGTATAATGTGAATGTCAAAAGCATTTTAATGTCTCAGTCCTTTATCTTGTTAGTCACAGTGATTGTTCATGTAATAAACTCTGATGACAAATCCCTTTCAAGTCTTCTACATAATCAGAAATCAGGTATGCTGAATATTAGTTTTATTTTTTAAACCGTCATTATATTATAGTTGTCCACAAACAGAATAGATAAAAGTGTATGGAAGTCAGGAAGTGTAGTAATCAAACACTCATGCATTCACCGTACCAGGTAAGAACTAGCATATAATATTTGTTGAAGCTACCTTTGTGTTCCTCCTCCCCTTTAGGGTTAAGTAAATTTGTCATTCTTGAGTCTTCAAAAATGTCTATATGTATAGGGTACATAATAACTCTACCCAGTGCAATTAAACAGGAAATATTCCTCCATTACACTGTATTCATGCACTAATTTATGCACTGAAACTATAATTCATTTATTCAATCCTTAATACCAATGTTAAAGCACTGCTTCAGAAGATATGGAGAGAGATTATACTACATTAAGTAATATAATTTTATGCATTATAGAATAGAGTATGTATATGTATAATCAATATCTATATTTTTTCTCAAGATATTTTAACTATTATCAAAGGCTAGATGTTCAACAGGACATTATACATTTCTTTGATTTTTAAGTACTAACATTAATAATATCCATCAATTATTGGATGCTTAGTCCATGCTAGGCACTCTATGATTACTGTCTCTTTTAATATTATGACAACCTTTTGATGTAGTTTATCATTTGGACCATGTGAATGACTGTAACAAGCATCGCAAAATCTCAGCAGCTTAACAAAGAGAGATTTGTTTCTTACTCATCTCGCAGTCCCTTTTCTTTAAGCAGTGATTCAGGGATCCAGGCTTCTTCTTCCTTTGGACCAATGGAGCCAAAGGGCTCATGGAACATTTTAGAGGCCAGGTCTGGAAATGACATGCACCTGTTCTGCTCACATGCCATTGACCTGAATTAATAACAGCATCCATGTGGTTCAAGTTAAGCTGGGAAGTGTAGTCTACCTGTGTGCCCAAATAGAAAATAAAATTATTTGGAAAACTCATAGTATTTTCTCTGCCACATAAATAAAATTAGGTGCTGTTTTTATTATTAATATTTTCAATTTATATTTGAGAAAGTCAAGGCTTAAAAAGATAAAATGACTTCTTCATGGTAGGTAAATTGTTGAGCTAAGATTCTCAGAAGACACATCCTTACCTACTACACAATACAGTCTCCCACTCTTTCTTGAACAAATCAATGTTCATTATACCAGTGGTCTATATTGTTGTAACACATTGCAACTAATAAGGAAAACATGCATGGATTTCCTTTAGAAATTAAATGATTGCTTAAGTATTTTTCTAAAATAAACCAGCATACCTACTTCTTGCATATTTTATTTTCTGAGTCATTGGCTTCGAGTAAATGATTTTGAGTGTTCATAAATCAGATGAAAACAAATTATTTGTTTTAACTGCATCAGGGATAATTAATTATTGGACAATTTGAGCTTTTTAAAATTTTGCTTTGTGGAATTTAGACTCAGAGTTAAATATAACTTCCCTTAGTGATGACTAAATTAAGCGAAATTACAGCTGTCTTATCTACATGGATAATTGGGCCATCCACATGAGGCACTTCCAATTCTGAATTAATCATCTATCGCTTTTTTTCATAAGCTATGTTGATATTTTACCACGACTTAGGACTAACTAAGGTGGTAAATTAAAAATCTGTTTTTTCATTTTGATGATAGCTCTACACAATTTCTATATTGGTGCAAATGTTGAGTTCTTACATTTAGTTGGAAATATTTTTTAAATAACTTCATATGTAAATGTTATATGGAACCATTCTCCTTCACCTAGGAATTATATGGAATGTCCCAACTCCTTAATATTCTCAAAATTTTTGGCACCAAGAAAGGATAATCAGAAATGAAACCAAATGTTGAGGTAAAAATCAAATAAGCACTATGTCCCTGTTCTCTCTTTTAGTGAAATTGTTCAAAGTATCATGGTATTTGATAAGCCCAAATTCATGATGTAAGTTTTGAAATAATTATCAGTGAACAGCATTGTTCTCTGTTATGATTTATAGGGTTGCTCTGAAGTTTTTGCTTTGTTTTGTTTTGTTTTGTTTTGTTTTGTTTGGAAGGGAGTGTGATAAAGAGAGCACTTTTGTCCCTAACTTGCTGTAGAGCTTTTCAAAAATTGTTAAATGTCTTGTAGGATGCTTTGTTGGCAAGCATGAGATAACTATATTGACTTGTGTGCCTCAGCTCCAGAGAAAACAAAATTAGTTTACTGGAGCAAAAAGTGTTTTGAAAATTTATATAAATTCTACAAAGAATTGTCTAAAAACATCTGATTTTGCACTGGACACCTCTCAGCCAAAATGGTAGAATGGTCAGGAGTTGAATTGTGACCCCCAAAAAGATACGTTTGAAGACCTATCCTATGTACGTGAGAATGTGACCTTATTTGGAAATAGGGTCTTTGCAGATGTAATCAAGTTATGATGAGGTCATTAGGATGGGCCCTAATCCAATATGACTGATGCCTTATAAGAAGAGGGAAGACTATATCAAGAGAAACACACAAGGAGAGAGCACCAGGTGGGCACAGATGTAGAGACTGAAACCATGCAGCTGTAAGCCAAGGATTGGACAGGATTGACGGTCCCCATCAGAAGCTAGGAAGAGGCAAGGAAATATTCTGTTACTGGAAAGGGGTCCAGATCCAGACCCCCAAAGAGGGTTCTTGGATCTCTTGCAAGAAAGAATTCAGGACAAGTCCACAGAGTAAAGTGAAAACAAGTTTATTAAGAGAGTGAAAGAATAAAGAATGGCCATTCCATAGGCAGAACAGTCCCGAGGGCTGCTGGTTGCCCATTTTTATGGTTATTTCTTGATTACACGCTAAACAAGGAGTGGATTGTTCATGCCTCCCCTCTTTAGGCCATTTAAGGTATCTTCCTGACATTGCCATGGCATTTGTTAACTATCATGGCGTTGATGGGAGTGTAGCAGTGACGATGGCCAGAGGTCACTCTCATCACCATCTTGGTTTTGATGGATTTTAGCTGGCTTCTTTACTGCAAACTGCTTTATCAGCAAGGCCTTTGTGGCCTGTATCTTGTGCCGACCTCCTATCTCATCCTGTGACTTTGGAATGCCCAACCTCCTGGGAATGCAGCCCAGTAGGTCTCAGCTTCACTTTACCCAGCCCCTATTCAAGATAGAGTCGCTTTGGTTCAAAAGCCTCTGATATTTCTATCCAAAGACTCAGAGGGAGTGTGCCCCTATGAGTGCCTTAAGTTTGGACTTCTAGTCTTCAGAACTGTGCAAAAGTAAATTTCTGTTGTTTTAAACCACCCAGTTTGTGGTACATTGTTACAGGAGTTCTAGGAAACACATAGAAATGGCTGCAAGTCAAACATGCAAAAGGGAAAGCTGTTTTTACTTATTTGCTTCTCTTTTCTCTTGGGGTTGGAGGAGAATCCCTGCCATGGAGCCAGCGACCTAGGGCCTGAGAGTGTAGCTTTAGGCCCTTGCGGTGGTGCCTCAAGTAACTCCATGGAAGTCACAAAAATCAAGTAGATTAAAGACCTGAGTGTCCCCCCGCCCCTCTGCATGTTCTTACGATAATGGGAGTGGAATTGGTGATCAGGTGGGCTGTTTGTTACAACAAAGTATTTGTAGAAGATAAAAGGTTTGTAAAACTAAGCAATACATCTTTTCTTCAACAAACCCTGTCTCACTTTCTGTTATGTGCCTGTGGTCCTCTCTACTGCCCAGGAAGCTGGGTCATTCCACTTTCTCTGATCTAAGAGAAATTGCAGAGATGAAGGAGGGCTTGGCAGTTGGGGGACTAGCAGCCAGTGGTCAGCATCAGAACCAGTACCATCAAAAAACTGCAATGATAGTTGTAAACACTAGGTGGCACCACAGCAAAGCCTGCAGACGCCCCAGTCTCCAAGGAGTGCCACGCATCCCTGTGCTAGGAAGTTATAGGAATTCTCCTTCATCTGTGCGTGCCTCTTGCTTTCAGTAACCTACACCTTTCCTTTCAAACAGAAGTGATGCCTACCTGTGGACTAAGGCAGGGTTCAGCCTTAGAATGGGCTCATAATTCCTAGAGAATCATGATCCTGTAGAAGCAGGTGAAAGCAAAGACACCTGGATGAAAAGTTGAGTAGAAAAGAAAGCACCAATACCTGTGCTTTGAGTCACTTCACGATGTCCCCACCGCCTCCCTAGCTAAGACAGCCCTGCCACTTTCCCTGCCCTCCCCCACTTTTGTATGTCCATTTGAACCCTTTCTACAAAAGTCCCTTGAGAATGCCTGTTGTTCTTCTGAGGATGCTGTTAATACTCACTTTAGACATCACCAGGAGGCACCCAGTGCGGCTGGCTCCATCTCACAAAATGTGACTTCTGCGATCCCCATCCTTCCTTGTATTTCTGGAAACACATGAACTGTACATTGAGTTGGTAAGATCCTTCCTGGAACTTACTGCTGACCACATGATCAAAGCCCTGTGTAGTTTTCATGGTATAAGGCAATAACTCTTACGTAAATTTATCGTTTCTTTTTATATACAAGAGAACAGGTCAACTGCAACCTGTGTTTTAAACACATTCAAAATACATTATAATTTGTTTTCATTTAACTGTCATCAACTTAGGTGAAAGTCATCCTTTTTAAAGACCTTTGATTTGGAAGGAGTTTTCTCACTTGTGTTACATATTATGCCTTGCCTTTAAAGGTAGTCTTCAAACAAATATAATAATGAAAATTGGTTTGTATTAATGTAGTGGTAAAAATTTAGGTCTAAGGAGACAGTTGAATTAGGTTTCTCGAGTCAATTTGAATGCAACAAAAAAAAATCTAGGTTTCTTATTTATAACTCCTGCATTTTACAAATCTGTCCATTTGAAGCTGTGGGCTTACATAAGTTTGTCACTTGGTACATCAAATAATCTGGGATTGCTTACAATTTTACCATTAAGATCTTTTTAAATGCAGCTCATTTTTTAGAAAATCGTATTCAAGCATAGATTGCTGGGTTTTATTTAAAATTAAGATTTTTAAGACACAATATTCTCTTTTATTTCAGCTTTAGATTCCTTCCCCAAACAGCAAAAATGCTCACATAAAAATAAAATATTATGAACAGATTTAGTGGCAGCTGATTCTGGGTTAAATGCTCCACCTTGTGGTTGAATAAGGAAGTTTACTTTTTAACTTTTTATTTAATGATGTTAATATGAAAAGTTGTCTTCTCTTTTTGTCCTTGGAAGACAAAGAGACTGCTGCTGCTGCTGATGGTGAAATTATCCATAATGTGTATATAGATTCACCAAGAAGACATGATTTGGTGGCTTCAGAAGCCAGATTTTGGGGTACACCAGAGACTCAGCAATTGACATTGGTGCCATCTGGTAAAACGTGACCAAAATGAACCCCAAGTTAGTACCCTGAAGGTTTTACCCTTTGTGTAGAAACGTTTCCTAAGTCATTCTACACAATAAATTAATACTACACAATTAATACCTGCACATATAGTCCAGAAGGAAATGAAATGGACAAGTGCCTGTGTGCGCGCCTGTGTGTGTGTGTGTGTGTGTGTGTGTGTATGTGTGTGTGTGTGTAGGTGGGGTAAGGGGATAGGAAATTACAGCTCTGAGGGTGAAACTAATTTAGTTCTATTTTCAGAAGCCTCAAATCTCCACTCCCACTTCTCTTGCAGTATGCAGGAAGGAGGCTGGATCCCATCAATACCTAAGGAAAGCTCACTATCACTTGCTTTGGAAAATGGAAAATTCCATTCTCATCAGCTTTCTGCAGAACCTGGAGCCATCTCAGCCAACCAGAGTTCTTTCATCGAGATGGGCCCTACAGATGCTTTCTCCTTTCTTTTCATCCTAAAGAAATGCTACCCTCATATCTGTTTTTACTTCCATAAGCTTATTTTTCTTTTTGTCACAGAACTTCGTAGGTACATTTTAGGGCACATTAAATTTTAGCTAATACTTATTGCTTCCGAAATAATATCTGTTCTCGTTTTCAATTGGCCATTCTTGCATTGCTATAAAAAATACCTGAGACTGGGTAATTTATAAAAGAGGTTTAATTGGCTCATGGTTTTGTAGGCAGTACAGGAAGTATGGTGCTGGCATCTGCTTGGCTTCTGTGGAGGCCTCAGGAAACTTACAGTCATGGCAGAAGGCAAAGCAGGAGCAGGCACATGGCCAGAACAGGAGAGAGAGAGAGTCGGGGGTGAGGTGCCACATACCTTTAAACAACTAGATTTCACAAGAACTCACTCAGTATCTCGACAAGAGCACCAAGGGGCTGGTGCTAAGCCATTCATGAGAAATCCACACCCATGATCCAAACACCTCCCACGAGGCCCCACCTCCAACACTGGGGATTACAATTCAACATGAGATTTGGGAGGGAACAAATATCCAAATTATATCACCATTGCCATTTTATTGTTTTCTACCTTCAGTAAAATAGCTTCTGACAGCAAAATGAGTCACACTAGACCTCCTGAATTTAAGGAGAAAGGTGTGTGGTCTATTAACATTTGTGTATTTTGTTGTCCTTTCCTTGAAAGTAGAAGATTCAGAAGGAAGTCCCAGGCCTCCTAGTCCCTTCCCCCTGTCTTTGCAAAGAGGATGAAGACAGTAATGCCCCATCTCAGGGAACACGTTCCTAACAGCCAGTTTAAAACCTTTAACACAGAAAGAGAAAGAAATAGTTTTGCTGAATTCATTTACTAGTAATATTTTAAAAGCAGTGTTTAGGCCGGGCATGGTGGCTCATGCCTGTAATCCCAGCACTTTGGGAGGCTGAGGTGGGCAGATCACAAGGTCAGGAGTTCGAGACCAGCCTGACCAACATGGTGAAACCCCGTCTCTACTAAAAATACAAAAAAAAAAAAAAAAAGAAAAAAAGAAAAAATTAGCCAGGTGTGGTGGCACGCGCCTGTAATCCCAGCTACTCAGGAGGCTGAGGCAGGAGAATCGCTTGAATCCAGGAGGCATAGGTTGCAGTGAGCCGAGATCGCGCTGCTGTACTCCAGCCTGGCCGACAGGGAGAGACTCTGTTTCAAAAAAAAAAAAAAAAAAAGGTAGTGTTTAAGGTATGTCACATATGTAGAGCATCAGATTGAGAAAATGATGACGGTGGGCAGGCTGGCGGGCAACTGCAGATGAAATGTGGTGATTATGAAAAGTGTAGCATCTCTAGTGCCTTAGGCACATCCCTGGTTATGTGTTAAGAGCTATTCAAGAATAAGCTGTTCTAATAATCACAACTCTATAAGATGGGGCTACTAGTGTCCCCATAAAATATAAGGAAACTGAGACATGGGGTCATTGTCACACCTCCCTAATGTCATATGGCTGGAAAGTGGCAAAGTCAGAATTTGAACCCAGGGTCCTTCTGCCTCCAGCATTCATGTTCTTCATCTCAACACTCTCCCAGATTTTGTGGCAACAGTTGAAAATCAATATTGCCCTAAACCACTGTAATTTCAACAAAGATCTCTGAACACCTATCATGTGTCAGGCCCGTGATGAACTCTGAGGGCACTGAGATGGATGACCTAGTCCCAGCTGTCCAGCCTCTGGTGAGTCTTTTTCAGCCTGTGAACACAGCTGTGGGAAACCTCCAATACCACACACAGCTTTCGCCCACCGGGCAGGCCCAACAAATGGCGTCTAGACACCACATACCATAGAGCCGCTGCCTTGCCAGCCATGAGGTCACACAACGCACTAGTCCACAGCACGCAAGCTGCCTTGGCGGCGTCTCAGGCCTGCTAATTGGGACAGGTGCAGAGTGATGACAGCGGGCCACCCACAGAGCTCTGGCACACTGGCAAAGACATGAGGAGCGGGAGGACAGGAAGAAGAGAAAGCCTGAACTGCAGCCTGGGCAGTGGTGGCTGGCAGATAAAAACATCCTTTATGCACCAAGAACTTGGCTATTTTTGGAATGGGCATTCCCTAATCTCTAAAGCAAATGGTAAAGCCTCAGGAAATGAGAGCCTATGAAAATATATACCTACATGCAACCACCAGCCTTCCAAACTGGAAAGATAATTTGCACATATACACACATACACGCATGCACAGACACACATACATACATGAACAAACACTCCGATAATTCTAGTAGAAGCTGTGGATCTTTGTAGGATGTAAAGGGAGATGCTACTTCAGGGAAGACCATTTTAACAGGTTCATTTCAAATGGGTAGAATTAGAAGTAAAAATAAAAGAAAGACCATCTCAGTTACAGGTTAACAGTTGGTTAGGAGACATCATGAAAATGCTAAAGGAAAAGGAGCAGATTTAGAAGAAGCATGTAAAGAAATAAAGTTGACCTTTCTAGATTCTGAAGTTATCGGCAGAATTGATCTAATGTAAGTATTGGCAGGAATATTGTAGGAAGACACCAAGAGGAATGAGATAAGGTCACTTGATTGCAGGAATTTACAGTATAACAGGGCAAATCATTAAGAAATGTCTGAAGTTTTGGTGGAAAGACGCTCATTTTTATGTGAACTAATGGATGCTGATTTTCTTTCAAATGTGTAACTGATATTGAATTTAAATGCTCAGCTACATGTAACATGCATTTCTGTTACAGTCTGTTAGGATCTCAGTGGGACTTTAAGAAATAATAAGACATAGAAACATGACTCGTAATGAGAAGCTAAACACAAAGATAGCGTATATGATTTATATTATGCAACTTTTTTTTAAAGTTAGGAGGCAATCACAATTGCTTACTTAATCTAGGTACTTGCAATTAAGCCATGAGTTGAGTATCAGATACCTATTCATTTTCTCCACATCAAAAGTTATCTGTAGGCCAGGCGCGATGTTTCACGCCTGTAATTCCAGCACTTTGGGAGGCTGAGGTGGGTGGATCACCTGAGGTCAGGAGTTCGAGACCAGCCTGACCAACATGGTGAAACCCTGTCTCTACTAAAAGTACAAAAATTAGCCAGGCATGGTGGTGTGTGGCTGTAATCCCAGCTACTCGGCAGGCTGAGGCAGGAGAATTGCTTAAATCTGGGAGGCAGAGGTTGCAGTGAGCCAAGATCACAGCACTGCACTCCAGCCTGGGCAACAGAGCCAGACTCCATCTCAAAAAAAAAAGAAAAGTCATCTGTAAATCAGATATTCTTAGAACATTTTAATAAGTCACCTCCTTTATTTCAAAAGCTTATGCTTTGCGATGTATTTATCAAAAAATACCTGACAACTGCACTTCCGTTTGGATGTTGCAAGAATAAAATTAACATAATATTCATGAAGTCTTCTGAGGCCCTTATTATAGATATTTTAGATAAATGTTTCATTGTTATTAGAAGCTAAAGCAATCTATTAAGTGCCTATGGCATTTATTTTTTAATTGTGAAAACTTGGAAGTTATTTGGTTTCTGTTGTTATTTTAATAGTTAGATTTGTAACACAAAAGATAAAGAAAATTTATTTGTTAATGTTTGCTTGTGTGTGTGTGTGTGTGTGTGTGTGTGTAGGATGACTTATGCCCCGCAAAGATATTCAGCTCTTAGACCCTGTATCCCTGTATAAGTTACCTTATGGCAATAGGGATTTTGCAGATGTGATTAAGTTACAGATCTTGAGATGCGAATATTATTTTGAATTATTCCAGTGGGCCCAGTGTAATCACAGGGGTCTTCATAAGAGCAAGAATTAGAGTCTGCAGCAGACAGCACCAAGGAAGCAAGAGGTTGCAGTAATGTTAAGAAGGGGTCATGAGCCAAGGAATGCAGGCAGCCGCTGGAAACTGAACAAGAGAGAGGAATATCTTCTCCCCTAGAACCTGTAAGAGGAAACAGCCCTGATTGCACCTTGACCTTCATCCAGGGAGACTGATTGTGAACTTCCGACATCCAGAAATATAAGAAAATAAATTTGTGCTGTCTTAAGCCACTAAGTTGGTGGCAATTTGTTATACAGAGCCCCAAGAAACTCATAGTGTGTGTGTGTATACATTCATATACTCACTGAGACTCAATGATGTCTCAGATAATAAGGTGAATCAGATCACCTGTCCCTTTGATTGAATTCAAAGTCAGGTTTTTTTCAATGATTCATTTTTTTTTAAGGCATTTTGACATACTGTAGTATGGTTTCTTTTTTTTTCTTTTTTGAGACAGGGTCTCCCTCTGTCACCCAGGCTGGAGTGCAGTAGCTGGGTCTCAGTTCACTGCAACTTCCGCCTCTGGGGTTCAAGCAATTCTCCTACCTCAGCCTCCTGAGTAGCTGGGATTACAGGCGTGTGCTACCACACCCGGCTAATTTTTTTTGTTTTTAGTAGAGACGGGGTGTCACCGTGTTAGCCAGGATGGTCTTGAACTCCTGACCTCGTGATCCGCCCGCCTCAGCCTCCCAAAGTGCTAGGGATTATAGGCGTGAGCCACTGCTCCCAGCCCATAGTATGGTTTCTATAAAACTCTAAACAAAACAAGGGTCAGCTCTTTTTCTCAAGGACATTATTATTTGCTGAATCTTCCACCATTACTGTACTTTAGAGACCATCTGGAATTGTTTTTCACTGGGAGAAGGGGAGTTTACTTATTTAGGGTAATATTGGTGTAAAAGAATGTAGACACAAGCAAGCAGTTACTCAATCTACAATTGTAAAGAAGGCTGGTAATGTCACCATAAAGTGGCTGGGTCCTGGATTCTTTCTGCCAGCACACAAAACGAGGATAGGCAACTCTCAGGGCAAATTGAAAGTTGACAAGGTTTGTCTGCAGGACCCTCCCAGACACCTTTTCTCTACATATCTTTTAAGAACAAGGCCTGCACATTTCTTGGTTCTAATATGCAACTCCTTTTCTGTTAAAATGGAGAGTATGATATTATATTTGCATTCATACAGAAACTAATTGATAATGAGAGAATAGGTTAAACTTTAATTTGCATTTATAATTCTTAATTATGGAGTATTTTGAGGCTGTGATTAGCAATAGAAGAAAGCTGGAGACCTTCATGTGGTGATGTTGGGCATAAGACTGGTCCTGAAGTCTGCTCATGTCATTTTTAGAGTACTTTGGTGGTTTTGCTCAAAAGATGCAAAATATTCTAAAGAGTGACAACGGTCCTCTTCCCGTGGTATATTCATGTAGGCTAGCAAGAGCTGATTGTGATATATCCAAGAATTTAAAAATCCAGTTGTTACACAACTGGTAGCTGAAGGGAACTATAGGGAGAACATTTACACCACAGAAATTGGCAAAAGCTCTAAGTCAGGGCTTTTTTCCCCTTCCCCTTCTGGGATGGCTTATATGCTCATTATAGTTTACTTCCTGTTCTCTCCTAAAAATAATCTTTCTTCTGTTCTCCCTGAGCTGCAAGACTTTTCACCAGGGACTTTGAGCCTACCCTCACTGTAATTTCTTTTCTGACCGCTACTATTTCTTGGTCAGGGCTGGCTCAACCAATAGGTGCAGTAGACACAGCGTCTAGGGCCCATGATACTTTCAGGGGCCCAAGAAATATTTAATTTCTTTCCAAATTATATGAGAAACATAAATATAATAGCACATGCACATATGTAATATAACATATATGCGTATATA
This sequence comes from Pan paniscus, assembly GCF_029289425.2. NCBI lineage: Eukaryota > Metazoa > Chordata > Mammalia > Primates > Hominidae > Pan > Pan paniscus. Next base: position 22,907,368 of record NC_073271.2, read on the forward strand.
TGTAAAATGTGTCATGTATAATGAATCTAGCCCATATTATATTCATCTACATAACCAACACATTCATAAAGTACAATTTCTGGTATTTTGTTATGGAGGAAGGAGATCACAAAGACAAGGTGCCTAGGGCCCACAGAAGTTATAATATGGCCTCCTGTAGGCCCTCTTCAGCCTCATAGTCCAGAGTTGACTTAAAGTAAGTCTTGTTTTTTCAGGATGCACTTTTATAAAATTCACCTATATGCTATAATGTATATTGGCAGCACCACTTCAGATGCCTGGGGGATAGGCACTACATTACCCTTAGAAGCCCGAGTTAAGTTCATGTTTGCATGTGCTTTTAAATATGTCTGGTTTTGATTAATACCATCTTGTATTTGTGATTCTTTCAAAAGATGGAAAAAACAGCAAAACCAATATATGGATTCCAATGAATGGAACATCTGCTACCTTTGTTACATATTTCATATTTGGTATGATTTGGCTCTGTGTCCCCACACAAATCTCATCTTGAATTGTAATCCCCATGTGTTGAAGGAGGGACCTGGTGGGAGGTGAGTGGATCACGGGGGTTCTCATGATAGTGAGCGAGTTTTCACAAGATCTTATGCTTTAAAGGTGTTTGGCAGTTTCTCTCTTGGCCCAGTCTCTCTCTCTTGCCACCATGTAAGATGTGCCTTGCTTCCGCGTATGCCATGATTCTAAGTTTTCTGAGGTCTCCCCAGCCATGCAGATCTGTGAGTCAATTAAACCTCCTTTCTTTATAAATTACCCAGTCTCAGGTGGTACCTTTGTAGCAGTTTGAAAACAGACTATACGATATTCATGCTTAGTTTCCTACTTGCTTGTAATCATTCAATCCAATAGTAAGAATTTTAATGAAATATTCTCCCTTTGCTATCTTCTTGTTTATTCACATGTTCCCTCAGAGGTTTAGGTGTTTTTTTTTTGTTTTTGCCTTTTGGTCTTTTCTTTTCTTTTTAATTTTTTTTTTGTTTTCTTACTTTTTATTTATTTATTTTTTTGGAGAGCCAATGGATAATATATATTTTTTAATTTATTGCAATAGCTTTAGGGGTACTAGTGGTTTTGGTTACATGGTTGAATTGAATAGTAGTAAAGTCTAAGAATTTTAGTGCACCTGTCACATGAGTAGTGCACGTTGTACCCAACAGGTAGTTAGTTTTTCATCCCTCACCTCCCTCTAGTCCTCGCCACTTCTAAGTCTCCATTGTCCGTTATACCACTCTGAATGCCTTTGTGTATCCATAGCTTAGCTCCCACTTATACATGAGAACATGCAGTATTTGGTTTTTTATTGCTGAGTTACTTTACTTAGAATAATGGCCCCCAGTTCCATTCAAAGTTGCTGCAAAAGACATTATTTCATTCCTTTTTATGGCTGACTAGTATTCCATGGTATATATGTATAACACATTTTCTTTATCCACTCATTGGTTGATAGGCACTTAGGATGTTCCCATATCTTAGAAACTGTGAATTGTGCTGTGAGAAGCATACACATACAGGTGTCTTTTGGATATAGTGACTTCTTTTCCTTTGGGTAAATACCCAGCACTGGGAGTGCTGGATCAAACGATAGATCTACTTTTAGTTCTCTGAGAAATCTCCATACTTTTTTCCATAGAGGTTGTACTAATTTACATTCCCACCAGCAGTGTATAAGAATTCCTTTTTGCGGCTGGGTGCGGTGGCTCATGCCTGTAATCCCAGCAGTTTGGGAGGCCGAGGCGGGCAGATCACAAAGTCAGGAGATCAAGACCATCCTGACTAACATGGTGAAACCTCGTCTCTACTAAAAATAGAAAAAATTAGCTAGGCATGGTGGCGGGCACCTGTAGTCCCAGCTACTGGGGAGGCTGAGGCATGAGAATGACATGAACCCGGCAGGCGGAGCTTGCAGTGAGCTGAGATTGTATCACTGCACTCCAGCCTGGGCGGCAGAGCAAGACTCCATCTCGAGAAAAAAAAAAAAAAGAAAAAAAAAAGAATTCCTTTTTCATCACATCCATGCCAAAATCTATTGCTTTTGACTTTTTAGTAATGGCCATTCTGGCTGGGGTAAGGTGGAGTCTCATTGTGGTTTTAATTTGCATTTTCCTGAGAATTAGTGATTTTTTTTTCATACATTTGTTGGCCATCTGTATTTCTTCTTTTTAGAAATGTACATTCATGTTATTTGCCCATTTTTAAATGGGATTATTTGTTTTTTTTCTTGCTGATTTATTTGAATTCCTTATAGATTCTGGATGTTAGTCCTTTGTCGGATGCATAATTACAAATATTTTCTCCCATTCTACAGGTTGTCTGTAGATTATTTCTTTTGCTGTGCAGAAGCTTTTTAGTTTAGTTAGGTCTCACTCACTTCTTGTTGTTTTTGTTGCATTTGTTATTGGGCCACAGTCATGAATTCTTTGCTTAGGTCAACGTTCAAAGGAATTTTTCCTAGGTTATCTTCTATAATTTTTATGGTTTCAGGACTTAGGTTAAAATCTTTAATCCAGCTTGAGCTAATTATTGTGTATGGTGAAAAATAGACAGAGATTCAGCTTCAATTGTCTACATGTGGCCATCCAATTTTCCCAACACCATTTATTGAATAGGGTATCTTTTCCCCAATTTATGCTTTTGTATGCTTTGTCAAAAATTAGTTGATTTTAAGTATTTGGCTTAATTTTTGCATTCTCTATTCTGTTCCACTGGTCTATGTATCCACTTTTACATCAATACCATGCTATTTTGGTTAGGATAGCCTTGTATAATTTGCAGTCAGGTAATGTCATGCCTCTGGATTTGTTCCTTTGGCTTCAGATGGCTTTGACTATTTGGGCTCTTATTTGGTTCCCTGTGAATTTTAGGATTGTTTTGTCTAATTCTGCATTAGATCTGTAGATTGCTTTGAGAAGTATTGTCATTTTCATGATATAGATTCTTCTAATTCATGAGCATGGAATGTATTTCCATTTGTTTGTGTCACCTATGATTACTTTCAGCAATGTTTTGTAGTTCTCCTTGTAGCAATCTTTCACCTCCTCAGTTAAGCGTATTCCTAGGTATTTGATTTAATTTTTTTTAGCTATTGTGAAGGGGACTGAATTCTTGATTTAATTCTCTGCTTGGTCTTGCTGGTACATAGCAGTGCTACTGATTTGGGTACATTGATTTTGTAATATGAGACATTTCTGAATTTGCTATTCAGATCTAGCAGTCTTCTGGAGGTATCTTTAGAGTTTTCTAGGTATAAGACAATATTATCAGTAAACAGAGACAGTCTGACTTCCTCTTTTCCAATTTGGATTCCTTTTATTTCTTTCTCTTGTCTAATTGTTCTGGCTAGGACTTCCAGTACAATGTTGATTAGAAGTGGTGAAAGTGAGCATTCTTGTCTTGTTCCAGTTCTTAGGGGGAATGCTTTCAATTTTCCCCACATAGTATGATGTTGGCTGTGGGTTTGTCATATATAGCTTTTATTATTTTTAGGTATGTTGCTTGTATGCCTAGGTTTTGAGGGTTTTTATTGAAAAGGGATGCTGGATTTTAACTAACGCTTTTTCTGCCTCTATTGAAATTACCATGTTGTTTTTGTTTTAGTTCTATTTGTGATGAATTACATTTATTGACTTGTGTACATTGACTCACCCCTGCATCCCTGGAAGGAAATCCACTTGATCATGATGATTACTTTTTAGGATGTGCTTTTGGATTTGGTTTGCTAGTATTTTATTGAGAAATTTTGCATCTATATTCATCAAGGACATTGGTTTGCAATTTTCCCTTTTTTTTTTTTGTTATGTCCTGACTTTTGTATCAGGGCAATATTGACTTCATAGAATAAGTTAGGGAGGATATTTTCTTTCTCAGTATTTTGGAATATTTTCAGTAAAATTGGCACTAATTCTTCTTTGACTGTCTTGTAGAATTCGGTTGTGAATCCATCTTGCCCTGGGACTTTTTTTTTTTTTTGAGATGGAGTCTCGCTCTGTCACCCAAGCTAGAATTCAGTGGCGTGATCTCGGCTCACTGCAACCTCTGCCTCCTGGGTTCAAGCAATTCTCTTGTCTCAGCCTTCCGAGTAGCGGGGACTACAGGCGCACACCACCATGCCTGGCTAATTTTTGTATTTTTAGTAGAGACGGGGTTTCAACATGTTGGTCAGGCTGGTCTCCAACTCCTGACCTCAGGTAATCCACCCACCTCGGCCTCCCAAAGTGCTGGGATTACAGGCGTGAGCCACCGTGCCCAGCCAAGCTTATTTTTTTGTTGGCAGTTTTTTCATTATTGATTCAATCTCACTGCTTGTTATTGGTCTGTTCAGGATTTTGATTTATTTCTGATTCAACCTAGAGGGGTTATATGTTTTTAGGAATTTATCCATTTCCTCTAGGTTTTCTAGTTTGTGTGCATAGAGGTGTTCATAATAGACACAAATGACCTTTTGTATTTCTGTAGTGTCAATTGTAATGCCTCCATTTTCATTTCTAATTGAGCTTATTTGAATCTTTGCTTTATTTTCTTCGTTAATCTAGCTAGTGGTCTATTAACTTTATTTTTTTTAGAGAACGAACTTTTTGTTTCTATAATCTTTTGTATTTTTTTGTTTCAATTTTGTTTGGTTTTGCTCTGCTCTTTGTTATTTCTTTTCTTCTGCTAGCTTTGGGTTTGGTTTATTCTTGTTTCTCTATTTCCTTGTGGTGTGACATTAGGTTGTCAGTTTGTGATCTTTTCGACTTTTTGACGCAGACATTTAGTGCTACAAACTTTCCTCTTATCACTTCTTTTGCTTTATTCGAAAGATTTTGATAATGTGTCACTTATCATTCATTTTGAAAATTATTTACATTCCCATATTCATTTCATTGTTAACCTAACAATCATTCAAGAATGGATTTTTTCAATTCCATGTATTTGTATAGTTTTGTGGGTTACTTTTTGAATTGATTTCTAATTTTATTCTGCTGGGGTATAAGAAGATACTTGACATGATTTTGATTTTTAAGATATATTGAGACTTTTTCAATGGGCCACTATATGGTCTATCTTGGAGAAAGGTCCATGTGCTGATGAGAAGGATGTGTATTCTGTAGTTCTTGGGTAGAATGTTCTGTAAATGATTCTTACATTCACTTGTTCTAGAGTTCAGTTTAAGTCCTGTGTTTCTTTGTTAAGTTTCTGCATTGATGATCTGTCTAGTGCTGTCAGTGGAGTGTTGAAGTACCCCACTATTACTGTGTTGCTGTCTATCTCTTTTCTTAGGTCTAGTAGTAATATTATGAATCTGGGAGCTCCAGAGTAAGGTGAACATATTTTTAGGACTGTCATATCTCCTTGTTGAATTGATCTTTTTATCATTATAACTTTCTTTGTCTTCTTTTAACTGTTGTTGCTTTAAGGTTTGTTTTATATGATGTAAGAATAGCTATTCCTGCTCATTTTTAGTTTCCATTTGTGGGAAATATCTTTTTCCAATCTATTACCTTGAGTCTACAAGAATCCTTACATGTTAGGTGTGTCTCCTGAAGACAGCAGATATTTGGTTTGTAATTTTTTCTATCCATTCTGCCAATTTGTATCTTTTAAGCAGAGCATTTAGACCATTTACTTTCAACACTAATATTGAGATGTGACATACTGTTCCAGTCATCACATTGATTATTACCTAGTGACTTTGTTTTATTTTTTGTGTTATTGTTTTATAAGCCCTGTGAGTTTTATGCTTTCAGGAGTTTCTATTCTGGTGAGCATCAACCTTTTGTTTGAAGACTTAGAACTAATTTTAGCATTTCCCATTGGGCTGGTCTAGTATTGACAAATTTTCACATCATTTGCTAATCTGAGAAAGTCTCTTTCTCCTTTACTTATGAAACTTAGTTTTTAAAATTTTTTTAAAGTTTTATTTTAGTTTCAAGTGTACATGTGCAGGTTTTTTCTATACATAAATTGCATGTTGTGGAGGTTTGGTGTATATATTATTTCATCATCCAGGTAATAAGCATAGTACCCAAGAGGCAGTTTTTCAATCCTCCCTCTCCACCATCTACCCTCAAGAAGGCCCCAGTATCTATTGTGAAACTCAGTTTTGTTGGGTACAAAATTCTAAGCTGATAGTTATTCTGTTCATGGAGACTAAAGATAAGACCCCAGTTCCTTTTTGCTTGTAAGGTTTCTCAGAGAAATCTGCAGTTAGTCTGATAGATTTTCCTTTACAGGTTACCTGATGCTTTTGTCTCACTGCTCTTAGAATTCTTTCCTTCATGTTGAATTTAGATAGTCTGATGAATATATGCATTGGTGGTGTCCTTTTTGCCATGAATGTCCCAGGAGTTCTTTGAGCTTTTTGTATTTGGATGTCTAAATCTCTAGCAAGGTCAGGGAAGTTTCCCTCAATTATTCCTTCAAATAGGATTTCCAAACATTTTGCTTTTTATTCTCCTTCAGGAAACCAGTGATTCTTAGGTTTGGCTATGTTACATAATCCTATATTTCTTGGAGACATTTTTCACTTCTGATTCTTTTCTTCTTATTTTTGTCTGATTATGTTAATTGAAAAGTCTTCCTTTTGAGTTCTGAAATCTTTTCTTCTACTTGGTGTAGTCTATAGCTAAAATTTTCCACTGCATTTCATAGTTCCCTAAATGTATCTTTCATTTCCAGAAATTATAATTGGTTTTTCTTAAAATATCTCTTTAGAACATTTTTCATTCATATCCTGAATTGTATTTTTAAATTTATTTATGTTGGTTTTCACCATTCTCTTGTATTCCCTTGAATAACTTAATAATCAACCTTTTGAATTCTGTGTCGCAAATTTCAAAGATATCATCTTGGTTTGGCTCCACTGTTGGGAGTAAATGTGATATTTGGGGCTCATATAGAACCTGATTTTTTATTGCCAGAATCATTTTTCTTGTTCCTTCTCATTTACGTACTTTTTTTCTAATTATTTTTGAATTTACTTTTTATTTGACTGGGTTTTAAATTTTTGTTCCCCCTTGAGGATGAGACTAACATTTATAAGTTGTTGTCATCTACCTTTGGCTGTGGGTGTTTTCAGTGGTGAAGACTTTGTGTGAGTTTTCAGTTGTAGAAAATCTTTGTGTGATGAATTGCTCTGATGAGGATTTAGTAATGATATGCTGGATGTGTGAGCAGATTCACTGTCTCCTGTGGGGCTGAAGTGGCAGAGGTCTCAGGAAGCTTATCTCATTTCCCAGTGGTGTGCACTTTTATAAATGTTTTCCCCACTGTTTTACTCACTGGGTTGAACAGTTCAGGCTTTGGGCCATTAGGAGGTGCCCATGAGGAAAAACTGGCCAAGGATAAAGCAGGTGGGTAAGTTCAATACCCCAGTGTGACCAGAGGTCCCAGCTGGGGAATCTCTCAGTGAAATGCACTGAGGTCTTTTCAGAAGGAAGGGAGAAAGCCACAATACCTCCCCTTCAGGAGATTCATCCCAGTTACACTCTTGACCCCATGTTCCAGCTACTCAGATGAGACAAGCACCTCTTTATCTGCTTTATGTAGACAGGGATGGTGACTCTACGTCTTGTGCAAGCCAAGCCTGAATCGAGGGCGCTCCTACTGTGGGGATGCATCCTGCAGTGTTCCAGAAAGGCTGTCTATGGATGCACCCATGCTAAGCTCCCATGGGAGACATTCAGCTATGTCTGGAGTGGCAGACGCAGGGGAGAAGAAATCAGTATTAGTCAGGGTTCTCTAAAGAAGCAGAACTAATAGGATATATGTATATAAGAAAGGGAGTTTATTAGGGAGAATTGACCCACATGATCACAAGGTAAAGTCCCATGATAGGTCATCTGCAAGTTAAGGAGCAAGGAAGCCAGTGGTGGATCAGTCCAAGTCCCAAAACCTCAAAAGTAGGGAAGCTGACAGTGTGGCCTTCAGTCTGTTGTTGAAGGCCTACGGGCCCTGGCAAACCACTAGTGTAAGTCTAAGAGTCCAAAAGCAGAACTTGCAGTCTAATGTTTGAGGGCAGGAAGCATCCAGCACAGGAGAAAGATGAAGACCGGAAGACTCAGCAAGTCAGCTCCTTCCACCTTCTCCTGCCTGCTTTATTCTAGCTGCATTGGCGGCTGATTAGATGGAGCCCCCCTAGATTGAGGGTGGGTCTGCCTCTCCCAGTCCACTAACTCAAAGGTTAATCTCTTATGGCAACACCCTCACAGACACACCCAGGAGCAATAATTTGCATCCTTCAGTCCAATCATGTTGACACACAGTATTAACCATCACAAAGTCCCCTTCTCCAAGACTGTTCATGAGCACCAGGGCTGCCTAACCGTTGAGGTAGACCCCACAAACTTTCCACACTGAGTCCAGCACTGCTGCTGTGACTCTGCTGAAAGAAACTTTCCACAGTGAAAAGGTAGGGACTCAAGGCCTGAAGTCTGGTTTCTTTTGTCCCATGGAATGCTCCCTTGATGTGGTACATTCCCTCTTTTTCTAGGAGTAACAGTCCCTGAGCACCAGCCTACTGTGACTCCTGCTGCTCCTCTGGGTCTAACCACCCAGTGGGGCTGCCATACTTTGATGCTGGGAATGTCTACAAGGGATCGAGTGATGTGACCTGTCCTTCAAGTCTCCCAGCACCAGATCTGATAGGGGTGAGAGAGGAGTCATGTAGATTCTGTGAGATTGCTTGGTTATAAATAGCCTTAGTGTTGTGGCCTTCACAAATGCCAGCTGTACTGGTCATGTAGACAGATTCAACACCTCCTGGTTAGCCAGTGTGACCACAGTCATGTTAGTCTCTATTCAAACTGGGGTTGCACAGAAGTTTTCTCCTTTGTGAGCAAGATGTTATGGAACCGGCTGATATTGTATTGGGTTGTGTCATTTAACCTCTAGCCAGGAGGTGGCGCTTGCAAAAGACCACAAGCTGTGATAGCAGCAGTGGAATTTTTGCTTTTGCTTGCCTTTTGTTACCCAAGGAGGTGCTCTGGTGTTTGAAGCAATGTGTGGGGCCATGGAACTTTCAAATGTCTCTGTCCATTGTGTTACCCTACAAGGACAGGTGGAGAAGCAAAGCCCGGCGGGGGTGGGTCAGGCCATCTGTGCTCTGGCTTCCCATGTGAAGTCACAAGCAGCTGCCCCAGTGGAAATCAGAGGTCAGTTCCCCGGCCCCTGGGGTAATGTTCCACAGAGCAGCACAGCTGCTTCTGTTGCACAGAAGAATCCACATGGGGAGTGAAGTGTAGCAGGTGGCGGTAAGCCCCACTCTGTTCCCACACACTTGGCAAGGCAGGTCTCACACCAGCAGTGTTCTGCTAGCAGCAGCTTGCTGGGTTCCAGGCAGCCTGCAGTCAGAACTTCAGATTGCCCCAGGCCATAAGCTTTCCTGACCAAGACAGAAACTGGGCTTTCAGGCCACATTCATGAAGCAGAGGCCCTCAGCTTCTGTGCCTGTGGCTACAGCACACTTCCCAGTTACCCCTCAGTTCTGGCCAATGGGGTTCATCTCCGCTGAAGATTATATCGCAAATCTCAGTTGGGAGCTTCTCTCAAACTGTGACTGCCACCTGAGTTAGCTGGCAGACTTCTGCGATCTTCCCTGTGAGATAGGATGAGGAATGGCTTCCCTCTGTCCCTGCTGGGGCCTGGGAGAACATGCAAAGCTGTCCAAATACTGCTCCTTCTCATATGTTCCCCACCACCCACTAAATCAGTTCCAATTCTAGATAGAATTAAGGCCTCCCCCCGTGGCCTGGATTGCTGGGATCTTCCATGGCAGTGTTTGTCATGGTGGCATTCTCTCCCCCTTCACACTCTGGAGGCTCACAGTTTTCCACCTGGACCATGGTATAGGCTGCTGCCCAGCACTTCTTTTAAACGGTCTGTGATTTTATTCAGCTTTTCTAAGTTCCCGTGTTGCTTCTTGGAGAAAAGTTCACAGCGTGAATCTCTATATTTTGTCTGTCCACATGGGCTGTCTTAAAATTTGTGATGTCATCTCCATATGGGATGAAGCATGGAGGCAGGCTAACAATGCCTCCAATTTGCTATGGGGGGGGAGAAAACTATTTTTAAAATTTTTAATGAACACATAATTGTACATATTTATGGGGAGCAATGTTATATTTCAACACATGTATACATTGTGTAGTTATCAAACCAGGGTATTTGACTGTTCATCACTTCCGATATTTATCACTTCTTTTTGGTGTAAACATACAAAACCCTTTCTTCTGGCTATTGATATATACAATGCCTTATTGAGAACCATAGTCACCCTACTGTGAAATAGGACAACAGAATACATTCTTCCTTTGGGTGTTACTTCTTTTTAAAAAAATATAAGTTGAATTTAATCTTTATTAAAGTCTTGACAGTAGAGCACTTATTAGGGATGCCAACCAGAGCTGGTAGCTCTGTGGTAGGGTTTGAGGGAAGGTGTGAAGCCCCTCTTTCTCAATAATATCTGAATCACAGGTTTCACACGTGTCTGTGTGAAGAGACCACCAAACAGGTTTTGTGTGAGCAACAAGGCTGTTTATTTCACCTGGGTGCAGGCAGGCTGAGTCCAAAAAGAGAGTCAGTGAAGGGAGATAGGGGTGGGGCCGTTTTATAGGATTTGGGTAGGTAAAGGAAAATTACAGTCAAAGGGGGTTGTTCTCTGGCCGGTAGGGGCGGGGGTCACAAGGTGCTCAGTAGGGGAGCTTTTTGAGCCAGGATGAGCCAGGAGAAGGAATTTCACAAGGTAATGTCATCAGTTAAGGCAGGAACAGGCCATTTTCACTTCTTTTGTGGTGGAATGTGATCCGTTAAGGCAGGAACAGGCCATCTGGATGTGTATGTGCAGGTCACAGGGGATATGATGGCTTAGCTTGGGCTCAGAGGCCTGACAACAGGCACTTGAAATTTCCCAATAAGAATCTTTTTTTTTTTTTTGGTCACAGTCATGTTAGTTTCTATTCAAATTCTTCCTTCTCTATCCTTCCTTCCTGCCCCATCATCCTCCCCATCCCTTCATCCCATATGGAGATGACATCACAAATTTTAATGTACATAGGAATCACTGGGGCAGTTTATTAGGAACGCACGTATCTGGGCCTCAGCTCTAAGGATTCCAGTTCTGTATGGGCTTAGGATGGGACTCGGAATCTGCATTTTTACTAGACCTTATTTCACGCTAATGCAGGCTTACATTCTTAGTGGCTTATACAAAAGTATTTTCCAGATACTTTGCAAATCATGAAAAGTCCAGAACCAGGATATAAGAAATTTAGAAGACTATTGATGAAGACAATGGAATATAATATTAATAGTTGCCGTCAACTGACAGCGTAGAATATGCTTGACGTTTAACGCATGTTAATTTTCATCATTATACCAGTCCTGGAGGATAGGTGCTATTGTCACCATTTTACAATGAGAAAAGAGAGGCTGAAACGGAAGAGTAATTGCCTATCTTCTCACACAGTAAATAGTAAGAATGAAATCTGAATCCAAATACAATCCCAAAGTCCTTCCTTTGAGGAAGAGAGGAAGTTTATCTACTGACTCTGATAACAATTAGTGACTAAGGCCATTTCTTGAATGAGTAATTCTTAGCCAGTTATAGAACCTACAAGACACCCCAAGTCTAAAAAATGTTTTGTTGTTGTTGTTGTTGTTGTTTGGTGTGTTTACCTGTGTGAGACAAAGTAACAACATAAGCCATGCTTCCTCATTTCTGTTTGGCAGCATGATTTCATAAGCCCCTATGTGTTGATATGTAGTTTTTTGGAGGGATTCTTTGTAGATAAAATAGGATAGAGTGCAAAGACTTTCATGTCTCTTGCCTGAGTCACTATATTCCTTAAAAATAAATGAGCCACGCACGGTGGCTCACGCCTGTAATCCCAGCACTTTGGGAGACCAAGTCGGGTGGATCACAAGGTCAGGAGTTCAAGTTCAGCCTGGCCAAGATGGTGAAACCCCATCTCTACTAAAAATAGAAAAATTAGCCTGGTGCAGTGACGGGTGCCTGTAATCCCAGCTACTTGGGAGGCTGAGGCAGGAGAAACACTTGAACCCAGGAGGTGGAGGTTGCAGTGAACCAAGATCATGCCACTGACCTCTGGAATCTATAAGGAGATGTACTCTATAGTCCTCAGTAAGACTGTAGGTTTTTCTCAACTTTTATTTTAGTTTCAGGGTTACGTGCGCAGGTTTGTTCTATAGAAAAATTGCATGTCGTGGGGGTTTGATGTACATATTATTTCATCACCGAGATAATAAGCATAGTACCCAATGGGTAGTTTTTCAATCCTCAACTTCCTCCCCGCCTACACCCTCTAGTAGTCCCTGGTGTCTGTTGTTCCCTTCTTTGTTTCCATGTGTATTCAGTGTTTAGCTCCCACTTATAAATAAGAACATGTGTTATTTAGTTTTCTGTTCCTGCACTAGTTCGCGTAGGATAATGGCCTCCAGCTCCATCCATGTTGCTGCAAAGGACATGATCTCATTTTTTTTCTCATTTTCTTTATTTCACTCATTTATCTAATGATTAATGATGTTGAGCATTTTTCTTTAATTTTTAAAAGCTTGATTTTTTCTTTGTCAATATTCATTTGATATGTGTGATGAAAATGAGACCCTAAACCCCCCAAATAACTGAATGAAACCCCTCTTTGCCAAGGGGACTGCTGAGAAACCTTAAAAGCTACATCTCCTGCCAAAACAGGATGAGAGGTATGACACATCTCATTACAACCCTTCTCTCAATAACTACCACTGGACTTTCTTCCTTAAGGGCTAAACAGAAGCAAACCCAATTGACAGCCTTGTTCCGCCACTGATTTCAATCAACTGACTGGTACTGCAGCCAGACCTGCCTTCCTCCTTGTGGTTTCCACAAGCAGCTGATCAGTTTAACAACACATCCCTTCCTGACTTTTGACTACTGACCACAGACTGGTTCTGGCCAGTTGACAGAGCACAGGTTTCCTCTTTGTCCTCTATTTCATATTTTGACACATAGAGCCCAATTTTAATGCATTTACACATTAAGTCTCTGCCCCAAAGTGAACATGGGAAATATGGAACATGCATGCTTGTTTAGTGTCCACCTGTGAGAATATTCATAGCTCCTTCTACAACCTGTTAAATATGTATACTTAGCCAACTCATTCAGCATAAATTTCTGTCTCACCCTTCTTCCTTCAAAGTACCTGTTTTTGGTCTCTGATGGAGGCTACACTTCCCAGCCTGTAGGATGACCATCCTGCAGGCTTCAACCCTTTATGAGGAATAAATCTCTCTTCTCCAAATTTATGGATCTTGTGATTCTTCGGTTGACAGATTGTTCTCCAGAGCTTTCAGTTAAGAAGTTTTGAGCTCCTTCTTATTTTTATTTGACCCCAAGTGAATGTGTTCTTTCTTGGGTTCGTAGAAAAGGCAACTTCCTATTCTGCTGGGTATAGATTTGATTAAATTGATCTGGGTACTGGACACGTTCTGTTCAGCCACCTCCAATCAACATACAAGCAGCCACTGTGTCTTGCTTAGGCTACTGCTATAGCTCCTAAACTTGCTATAATCCACTCTGTGCCCCTCTCGATGCAGCCAGCATGGGGTTTTCAAAATGTAAATGTGATCCTGTTACTATTGCTCTCTCCAACTCCCTCCCTTTCTCCTGTAGGATTTGTTTTAAATTGCTTTTATGATTAAAAAAATGAAGTTCACTAGTATGGTCTACCAGTCCCTTGGTACCCCCACCCACATTTTATCCTTTCTGCTGCATGGCTTTATGCCAACCTTAACAACTGCTTCAGCAAACTGTGGCTTCCACTTACATTTCCCATTCCCTTCCCAGAGCAGGGATTTACACTTGCTTTTGTGGAGGCCTGAGATATGCTTCTTTCCCCTCATTGCTTAGCTACACCCACTTCCTCTGACAGATCCCAATTCATGCATCACTTCCTTGATTTTGATAACTCAATTGAATGCATCTTCCCTGCTACCAGGAGCACCACGCTCTCTCCCTTGTAGCCCTTTCTCAGTGGTATGTCCACATTTGCTCGTGTGATGACTTGATTTTATCTGTTTTCTTTTTGTTTGTTTGTTTTGTTTCAAGATGGAGTCTCACTCTGTCGCCCAGGCTGGAGTGCAATGGTGAGATCTCAGCTCACTGCAACCTCCACCTCCCAGGCTCAAACAATTCTCCTGCTTCAGCCTCCCGAGTATCTGGGATTACAGGCACATGCCATCATGCCCAGCTAATTTTTATGTTTTCAGTAGGGACAGAATTTCACCGTGTTGGCCAGGCTGGTCTCGAGCTCCTGACCTCAAATGGTCTTTCTGCCTCGGCCTCCCAAAGTTCTGGGATTACAGGTGTGAGCCATGGCACCCGGCCTATAGCTGTCTTCTGTATGTGACCATAAGCTCCTTGGGGCAGGTACAGCATCTGTTTTCAGTCATCGTTCTATCTTGAGCATCCAGAACTGGCATATATTAGATGATTAATATTTATTGAGTATGTGAGTAAATGAAGGAATGAAACTGGTATATATGAACTTGAACATTATGGATAATAATGGTTAATCATTATATAAATGTACATATGTATAAAATACTACATTTGGGCAGGTTTTAGGGAGTCATCAGCAGTACATGAGGCCAGTTGCTTCTGAATGAGCAAAGGAATGTCGTGGGTCACTCCTATACTTCTTCACTGTGAAAATGTTTTTCTGATTAATGTCTTTGGAGTGTAGACTTTCATGGCTGTAAATCAGGTATCCTATAAGCCCCCAGATAGGAGTGCTGGCTGAACTGCTGCTCAGGAAAGGCAAACCACTCATTTATTACCATGTATTAGGTTGGCACAACAGCAATTGCAGTTTTTGCCATTAAAAGTAATTGCAAAGACCGCAAAAGGTTTTAATGGCAAAACCTGCAATTACTTTTGCAGCAACCTAATAGTAAGATGGTAAATTATATACAATATATACTTTATTTAACATCCTGATATGTTGGCTACATTTTAAAGGTAAATGCTTTAAATGCACCACCTATTTCTATGTTTATATGTTTGTGTATGCCTAAAGCATATAAATGTATATAAATAAATTTTTACCACAAATCGTTAAGTGAATAATGTACAAAAGGCATAAAATTCAAATTTGTTTTTTTCAATACAATGACTAAATTAATTTATACCCAGGTTAGCAGGGGTTCCTTGTGTTTTCTAAATCTTCTGTTAATGCTTGTGTTTAAGAGTGGTATAATAAATGAATATAAGAAGATTTTGTTCTAGGATTTTTGACTTATAAAACTCCCTTCATTTTTATTTGTGGGAAGCCCAGACAGGTCACTGGGGTACTGACTCAATACACAGAAATCATCTGAGGCCCATTGCCCATTTCAGTCTTTCATTTGATCCAGCAGTCAATGCAAAGCCACCTCATCAAGAAGCTATAGAAGCAGTAGCATATCTTATGAAAGTTGCAACTCATTTATTTCTAGGGTCTCTTTTAAAGTTAATGATTTCCCATGCAGACTCTTCTACTGACAAGCACTCAGTATTTCTCAGCTAATCGCATTCCTTCCCCTTCACACACATTACTATCCATTGCACAACACTCTTTAGAGCCAGCCACTCTCTAGAAGACTGTAATTGCTTACCTCTCTTAGGAAACTATCCAAGCCCTAAGCCCTACCAGGAGCTATTAGAAATTTCCTTGGCTATTCACAAAATTTGTTTGTTGATGGCTCAACCTCAAAAGAAAAAGAGATTTTCCAAGCAAGTTATAACAAACCTGAATAGGCTCTTGAAATATGTAAGCCACACCCAGAAATGAAATCAGTTCAAGTAGAAAAATTAATTGTTCTTGCCCATATCTGCCAGCTAGCAAAAGATAAAAGATCAAATGTTTGTACTAAAAGTACATATGATTTTTAACTAGTACATGACTTCAAACACCATAGCACTTCCTAACTGCCACAGAAAATCCTATGAAAACAAATGAAAAATTTTGTATATGCTTCGCTATTACCTAAGGGGATAGACACAACAGTAATGGAGTTTAACAAAAGTGTTTCAGGATTTTATCCACAATAGCAGAGATAAATTGGCAGTGATATTGATTCAACATTAGTGGGTAATTTAAAGAGTATTTCCAAGGATGTTTGCATGTTTTGCTATCTTAGTCAATGTGGGCTGCTACAATAAAACATCAAAGACTAGGTGGCTTCTAACCAACAGAAACTTATTTCTCACAGTCCTAGAGTCTGAAAGTGTGAAATCAGGCTGCCAGCATAGTCGGATTCTGGTGAGGGCCTTCCTCTGAGCTTCACTGTTGTCTTCTTGTATCCTCATATGGTGAAAAGAGGGTGAGTGAGCTCTCTGGGGTGCTTTATACAAGAGCACTAATCCCATTCAAGAGGGCTTCACCCTCATGACATAATCACCTCCAAAAAGCCCTACCTCCTAGCTACCATCAAAACAAAGGTTAGGATTTCAACATCTGAATTTTGGGAGGACAACAAGTGTGCAGTCCATTGCACCTACCTACCAACAACACAATTCTTACAAGATGATAGAAGTAAGAAATGAGTAGGAACCACGTGGGCTATGAGTATGTTCTGGTAATTGTTTATTTTCAGGATGGATTGAGGCTTTTCCTGCAGTCTCTGATATAATAGGCACACTTTGTCCTAAAGGATGGCAAAAAGAGTGACTTCTGAGCTGGGGCTTCTATTGCCCTTTTGGAAGGCCATTCCAGTATTGCACAAGGCCAGTTGCTTCTGAATGGGCAAAGAAATGTCATGGGCCACTTCTGGACTCCTTCACTGTGAAAAGTGTTTCCTGATTGGTGTCTGTGCTGTATGGAATTTCACAGCTGTAAGTCAGGCATTCTATAAGCCCCCAAATAGGAGCTCTGGCTGAACTTCTGCTCAGGAAAGGCAAACCCATAACCCACAGGTGCCTATCTTGGTGAGAACAAATACTGATCCTCCATGATGGAAAGTGACTTGTTGATTTCCTTTGAGGAACAATGCTATCTCGAGGCTTTTTGTTGGTTTCCTTTGCTGATGAGTTGGACTCTCAGATGCAGCAGTAGCTACATCTGTGTTGGTCAATGAAAATCCATGTTGTAGGCCCCAAAGGCAGCCTATATGTTTGTCACTATGACCACTCTGGCCATCATACTGTACTGGAGCGGCCAATGACAAAGGCAGGCTGATATCTCCTGGCTAAGGTGTTCTATGTGTTTGGTTGCTCAGTGCCTTTTCCATGGTGAATGTTTTAGATGATGTTAACACTGAATTCACATGTTATATGACAATGTCACTCTCATGTGTCAACCATGGACCTCTACCTTAGAATTTCTTGTCTTTGTTCTTCCAGTTCTTTTCCTTCCAAGTCCTTGGCCAGACATCCAGGCCTGTGGCCACTTCAGGGAAATCTATACATATTCTCACCTTGGGCCACTTCTCCTTCCATACAAAGTGAATGACTAAGAGCACTACTCACAGCTCTGCCCATTGGAAAGAATTTCCCCTTTTGCTCTTTTGCGTGGCCACTCCTATGTGTCTGTAGTGCAGCCACTATCCACGTTGGCCCATGTACTGAGCCAACCCCTCCATCAGCCACTTTTTCCTCATCTTTCAGCTGTTGGAATGGTACTCTTCATAGAACCATGACTGCAAGCCAGTCCTAAGTGTCCCTCTTACCACCTGTTTACTCAGATCACAGCTGGTACCACTTGTGATAGTTAGTTCAGGCCCTCCAACAAGCCCCCTCGAAGATTTTACTAGGGGAAATGCCTATGATAAAACCTACGGAAGAAGAGCAGGGAGGCTGGGAGAGTCATCATACCCCATGCAAGTCGGAGCCTGAAGGAAGGAAAGAGAAAAGGAAGGTTGGATGGAAGCATCACAGACCAGTGTGCAGTCTAATGGAAGTCCAGCAAGAGACCACTGGGGAGCCCATGAGGCAGAGTTGCCAGAAGGAGTTTCCTGTATCCTAGGGTCAAAACTGCCTTAGCATCACTGAGTCTATGGGAAGCATGGTGTTGGCTCAAACATGGTGATGGATTTCAAAGAACAGCCAGGGACCTCAGTCAGTTCCACTGCCTCTAGTTAGAGTTCTGCAAGGTGGATTCTCATGGTCACCAAAATATCCTTATATAGGTTCTGCCTGATGATTGCCTCATATAATTAACCAAGATTTCAGTCTTATAAAAATGAGCCTGGGCCAGGTGTGGTGGCTCATGCCTGTAATCCCAGCTACTTGGGAGGCCAAGGCAGGTAGATCATGAGGTCAGGAGATTGAGACCATCCTGGCCAACAAAAATGTCTCTAATAAAAATACAAAAATTAGCTGGGAGTGGTGGCGTGCGCCTGTAATCCCAGCTACTTGGGAGGCTGAGGCAGGAGAATTGCTTGAACCCAGGAGGTGGAGGTTGCAGTGAGCTGAGATCATGCCACTGCACTCCAGCCTGGGCAACAGAGCAAGACTCTGTCAAAAAAAAAAAAAAAAGAGCCTGGGTGCAGTATCAATAAACACTTCTACCCAAGTTATTCAACCATTCATTGGTATGTGACTTGTGCAGTCTCACATAGCCCTGCTCTTACAAGGGCTCCGTACTTGAGGTTTAATGCTTTGGGTTAAATGCGTTGGGTTTAATACTGTGCTGTTGCCATCTTAAAATTCTGAATAATTTTTTTTTTTTTTTTTTTTTTAGAGACGGAGTCTCGCTCTGTCACCCAGGCTGGAGTGCAGTAGCACGGTGTCGGCTCACTGCAAGCTCCACCTCCTGGGTTCACACCATTCTCCTGCCTCAGCCTCACGAGTAGCTGGGACTACAGGTGCCTGCCACCACGCCCGGCTAATTTTTTGTATTTTTAGTAGAGATGGGGTTTCACCGTGTTAGCCAGGATGATCTCCATCTCCTGACCTCATGATCCACCCGCCTTGGCCTCCCAAAGTGCTGGGATTACAGGTGTGAGCCACCACGCCCGGCCCTGAATAATTTTTTTAATGAATGGCCCCACTATTTTATTTTTTCCTGGGCCCCACAAATTCTATAGTCAGACCTGTCAATCCTACCAGCAAAACCTAACCCATCAAGAATGAGGACAAATATTAGGATTATCACTGCTGAAATAATTCAGTTTGTTCTCTTTAGAGATTTTCTAGCCAGCTTTGCGACTGCTATTTAAGTCCACTCCAAAATATTTCTCATTTTAAGAAACAAATTATCAGCTCATTTCTATCGAGATGTTCAATGCTTATATTCCCAGTGACTTCTATCCCCCTTTAAATCACTGCTTGTTTATAAGAACACAACTTCTGCAACAAAACAGTTTAAATTCATTAGCCGGGGTTGTCATGGTCAATTGCATAGTGTTTTATTTCCTTTAGCTACAGGGCAGTTTATAATGAACACATCTGACTGTGCCTAAATAAATATTGCATATGATAGTTCAAGTAAAAAATTCATGACTGAGGGGAAAAGCCAACCAGATCTCTGGAAAGAACCAAGATGTTCAATGTTGAGATATATTTTCATTGCTTCGCTTTGGTAATTTAGACTCTTGTCTTGAGGTACTCTTTCAAGAACTAATAACTACCTTTTTTTACCTGGTGATTGCCTGAGTTACATTTGGCCAGGGGATGATTTCCAGGGTCTTAAGTGCTGTTGCACGACCACTGTCACATCAGACGATTCAACAATTTCTTCTCTAACAAAAGGAGCAAAAAGGACTAACCCAAATCCAATTGCAATTTTCTCTAGACAAACTCTTGATTGGCAAAATTATGCGGATGCTAATGACCTGGATATTGTACATTCATATTCTTCACAGTGATTGTCTCTACTCTTGGCCAAAAGAGAGTGTTGAGAGAGACAAAAGTACTCTTGATGGCTATCAGCTGAGCTGGCCTGGCTCTAACAATTAGGCCACGGTGTTCTGCTGAACATAAAGAATGTCACATAACACTGCATCAGACAAGGCCACTCTGCCTATGATAGCACAAGACAAAAACAAACCACTCCATATTTATATCTGACTGAGCACAGCCAAAATCAAGAACACAGTGCAAACTAAGAAATAACCAGACATCCCTCTCCCTTAGCTAATACGAGTAACTGGTACTTCCTTACCAATTCTAGCATGGCTCTACTTTATTTCTCCTGCCTTTATATAAAAATAATTAATACACTTCAAACATAGAACAGCCCTTACTTTGACAGCACTTAATTCAGAGCAAAGCCACGTGTTCTCAAATCTTCTACAAAATCATCGAACATAAGCTCCAGTTCTCTAACCTCCCGCTACCACCCTCAACACAGAGATGCCCCATGGCTCACCATGTGTTCTTCCTCACAGCAAGAAGCAATTAAACTCACCTTTGTTTGACTACCAGTTTGTTTCTAGTAGACTCTGACTAGAGGACATTGATAGTTCTTATCTCAATTCTTAATTTTAATTATATCTTTCTTTTTTTTAGTTATTTGTTAACATTGGGTTACTTACAGATGATAACAGCAAGAATTGTGTTGATTTCATTCACTTTGCATTTGCAAAGCCTGGTATATTGAAATCTGTTAACAAATACTTGTTGAATGAATGGGGATTAAAGGAAATCTGAGAATAGGAAAAACACAATATATTTGACTTGAAAATTTTTAAAAATGATCTTCTTTTCTATGTAATACTGTATAAACCAGTTATGCCAAAGTTTGACAAGCCTAGAATCAACATCCTTACTTTATAAAGACTTACCTTAAAAGCATAACCACTACAATGGAATATTGTTTGACCATAAAAAGGAATGAAGTATGTACTGATACCTGATACAACAGAGATGAATCTTGAAAACATTATACTAAGTGAAAAAAGCTAGTCACAAGAGACCATTTGATATATGATTCTATTTATGTGAAACATCCAGAAAAGGCAAATCTGTACAGAAAGTTGTTTAGTGGCTGCCTAGGGCTGGGGGATAGAAGGATTGGATGTGATAGCTAAAGGGCATGAATTTTTTGTGGGGTAATGAAAATATTCTAGAATTTTTTTGTGGTGATGGTTGCACAACTCTGTGAACGTGCCAAAACCCATAAATCATACAATTTAAATGGGTGAATTATATGTATATAATTCATATAATTATTTGTATGAATTTATATGTATAATTTATACCCTTATGTACATATAATTATATGTATAATTTCTATCCTTATATACATGTAATTCAATAAGACTATTACCCCCAAAATAACCATCAATACAGCATTTTGTATCTACTAGAGATGTACTTTTGATATTTTTAGTGACATGAAAGCACATTATTAATATAAAGTTGTGCAAAATATGAAGACACAGAAATGACTACACAATGTGATGTGAAGTATATTTATAGACAGAGAGGTTTAAAATAAAATGCCTTAAAATGTTAATGCCATTTTAGCTGTATTTCAAGTGATTTTTATTTTTAATTACACAGTTTTCCTATTTTCCAAGTATTCCATGATGAGAAGATATTACTTATAGTCAGAAATACGTTACAAAAATATTCTAAGTATTATAATTTTTGTGACATAGTTTTATTGTTAAATAGAAAAAAACTTTTGGGTTCTTTCAAAGCAATCATACTTTACAGAGGACACAGGACATATATATTATACATATACACATTAATGATTATGAAAAGGGTATCTTTTTTGACACATAATGATCACCTTCACAAGAGAATAGTATGTCAGAAATTGACACCTTTTTTTTCATTATTATACTTTAAGTTCTAGGTTACATGTGCACAATGTGCAGGTTTGTTACATTTGTATACATGTGCCATGTTGGTGTGCTGCCCCTGTTAACTCGTCATTTACACTAGGTTATCTCCTAATGCTACCCCTCCCCCCATCCCTCACCCTATGACAGGTCCCAGTGTGTGATATTCCCCATCCTGTGTCCAAGTGTTCTCATTGTCCAATTGCCACCTAAAAGTGAGAATATGCGGTGTTTGGTTTTCTGTTCTTGCGATAATTTGCTCAGAATGATGGTTTCCAGCTTCAACCATGTCCCTACAAAGGACATGAACTCATCCTTTTTTATGGCTGCATAGTATTCCATGGTGTATATGTGCCACATTTTCTTAATCCAGTCCCTCACTGATGGACATTTGGGTTGGTTCCAAGTCTTTGCTATTGTGAATAGTGCCGTAATAAACATATATGTGCATGTGTCTTTATAGCAGCATGATTTATAATCCTTTGGGTGTATACCCAGTAATGGGATGGCTGGGTCAAATGTTTTTTCTAGTTCTAGATAAGACTGACACTTTCTGATGGCATTTGGTTATAGCACTGGAGTAAAATTACCAGCAGAATCAAAGACAAAATCTTAATTTTTCATAACTCAACACTGATATATCTTTAAAGAAGACAGGATAAAATGCTTGCCACTGCATTTATGACTCCCCAGAATTAAAAAAAAAAAAACCTTTAGGTTAAAAAATCTAAAAATCTTCTTTAAAACATAATTTAAGAATATCTCAAGTGCTATGTAAAAACTCTAAATGCAAAATACTTATAACTTTTGCAAAGAAAATGTTGAAAGCTACAAGAACTTGTAGAGAAGGAAAGAAAGATTAATTTTTAGAGGATGAAGCTGGAAAAATGTTTCCTATGAGAAAGAATACGAGGGAAGAGCAACAATTTTGGTAAATAATTGAAAAACTCTGCATTATAGGATGCAGTAGGCTGCTAATGCGGTCCTTAACATGTGTACATAAAAAATAAGCAACACAGTTCCTGTCCTCAAGAGGCTTCATGCTACCTGGGGACACTAAACAAAGACAGGTTCAAAAATACTTAAGGATGTTTCTGGAACAATGTGTGACTGACAGCAAATTCACATTACAAATATGAACAAGCACTGAGAATATGCAGCAAAAGATAGAACCAGCTCTGCAATTCACGTCGTGCAAACCAGGTAGGTAGAATAGGAGGACATCCTGGGGCACAGGCATAAAGGCTCTTTGGGACCCAGAAGTACATTTTATTCTCCTCTGAGAATGGTCTTAAGGGACCCAGCTACCCCCCAATTCATTGATCCTCCTGTTAATTTTTTTTTTTTTCAAGATGGGATCTGGAGTGGCACCCATCACAGCTCACTACAACCTGGAACTCCCAGATTCAAGTGATCCTCCCACCTCAGCCTCCAGAGTAGCTGGGACTACAAGCATGTGCCACCACGCCCAGCTAATTTTTTATTTTTTATAGAGATAGGGTCTTGTTGTGTTTCCCAGGCTGGTCTTGAACTCCTGGACTCAAGGGACCCTCCCACCTTGGCCTCCCAAAGTGCTGGGATTACAGACATGAGCTACTGCACCCGGCCAGAAGCATTCTTAAATACTCCTCCCTATCTAGTCACCTCTGCTTCCATTTCTCTGCTTGCCATTACTTGGTTTTTACTCCAGTGTTCTTCTTTCCAGAATCTCAGTTTGGTATGCACTAGATGTTTGTGTCCTCCAGAATTTATCTTAGGAGCCCTAATCCCTTGTTACAGTATTTGGAGATGGGGCTTTGGGAAGGTCAGAAGAGTTTGATGAGGTCAGGAGAACAGAGCCCTCATGATGGGATTAGTGCCCTCGTAAAAAAAAGATACCAGAGAGTTCCCCACAACTCCTGTCAGGACCCAGCAAGAATGTGGCCATCTGCAAGCAAAACCCTTATTAGAAACCACCCTTCTGGACCTTGATTTCAGACTTCCAGCTTCCTGAACCATGAGAAATAAATTTCTGTTGTTCAAGCCACCCAGTCTATTGGTATTGTGTTATGGCAGCCTGCGCTAATACAGCACACTTTCTTCTGACTCCTTAAAGACTTTACTTTTTAAGACATTTTAAGTATTGGAGCTCTGGTAAAAAAATAAATATATAAATAAATAAATAGGAGGTAAAAAGTGTAATTAGTGTGTCTGTTAATTTTGTAAAATTCCGCAGTCGAAAGCAAGGATGGACTTTGTCCCTCCTTTTTTATTTTACCTTATATATCTTAATTTCTTGACAGGAGTTGTAGGTTAATTTGATGTTTGATTCTCTTAAAATAGAGATAAGGAAAAGAATTTTCCTGTTTGCTGTGTTCATTATAAAAAAGGAACAGCTGGAAGAAACAATGATTTTGCTATCTTTTCGTTTCCAAACATTTTTGAAAATTTGTCTTGGAAAGACGTTTTATGTGCATACTGAACGGTACTCATTTAAGTAGCCGATATCAAATCACTCTTTCTAGCAAATTTATTTGGCCAGTTTCATAAAAATTTCTTTCATAGTAAATCCGGCTGGAAGGCACACGAGGAGGATGATGTTCTTAGAACTCGGCTCTTGTTTGTTGCATGACAGGTGTTTCCACTGTCCTGGTGTGCATCTGGCAACAGCTGCAATGAACCTTTTTCAGAATAAAGCCGTGTTTATCACGGTCCATGGTGAGGAACTTTGAGTCTTCATACAAGTGTTAAGTACAGGAGCTGGAAGAGACATAATTTACTTTCTCAGAGGCTGGTTGCGCCCCCGGGCACTCCTGCAGTTCACCTGTTTTGGCATTTCAGACAGTGCATGCTTGGTCTCCAAAGGTAAGGAATTTGTGCTGCTATCTCTAATTAGCAGTAGAATATACTTATTTTTCCAGCCTTGGATAAAATCATCCTGCTGCTTAGTCTGGCATAAAGCTTCTGTCAAAGTTCTGGTTAAAAAGAAAAGACATTTCCAGAGACACGCTCTATGGCCACTCTTCTATGTAATTTAAATGTAATCTTTGGATTAAAATATCATATGATGGCTGCAAAAGTCAATCGCAGCACCTCAGCATGCAATAAATTTACCTTCACTGGACTGTATTCTAATGTGCAGCTTGGGGTTTTTATCAAAGCCAAGCAAATTGAGGAACTGGATTTGTTATTAACACCACTTTTATGAACATCTTGCATTGCATCACTCTATAGCTCCAACCTCATGTCCCAGAAGAAAATGTATCTAAACATTTGGAACACCAGAGCCTTTGTATGGTTTGAGGAACTGATGTATTTCTTCTCTCAGGTAAAGCGAGAATGAGGTGTCACATTTTCCCCTTCACTTTGGATTCTAGGATGTATAGTTATGGCTTGTATCGATGCTAACTTAAGGTGTAGTATATTTGCTTTTCTCCTTTTTATTTTGTTTTCTTCCTTTTCTATGTTGTTGTTTTTATTGTGCTTCTTTTTTCCAATAACTCCCTTTAAATCCTTGTGTTTTACAGTGGAAAAGAACAAATTTATGATATATATACATATATTTTTTTTCGAGACAGAGCCTCACTCTTGTCACCCAGGCTGGAGTGTGTTGGCTCGAGTTTGGCTCACTGCAACTTCCGCCTCCCCAGTTCAAGCAATTCTCCTGTCTCAACCTCCCAAGTAGCTGGGATTACAGGCACCCGCCACCATGCCCAGCTGATTTTTTGTATTTTTAGTAGAAACGGGGTTTTGCCATGTTGGCCAGGCTAGTCTTGAACTTGCGACCTCAAGTGATCAACCCGCCTTGGCCTCCCAAAATGTTGGGATTACAGGCGTGAGCCACTGCTCCTAGCCAATTTGTTTTCTTTTAAATGAACATTAAAAATGAGAACTGTATAAACCTAAAAAATTTTTCTGTCTTCTAAAAGTTCAACTCCATAGGTCCCTCTCATGAAAGAGAGAAATCAGCAGCCATCTAACCTGGGCAATAGAGAGCAGGCCACTCCAATCCCCCTCACAGACATTTCCAGATGCTAAGAAGTCTTGTTTGTAAGAGATATAAAAACATGATGATGGTCTCTTTCCTCCTTTCAATAATACGTGAAATTTCGTGAAATCTAAAGGCAGTTACAATGGTCAAAAGGCTTGTGATGTTATGCTCAACTCTACACAAAACTTTGACATACACCTTGATATTATTTCTGTGGACTTATGAGTAGGGCATAGAAAATTTCAGTTTGGTAATTTAACTGAACTTTATCTCTAAGATAGATTAAACATAGCTAGCTTTAGATGTTCTTCTCCATATTTTTAATATTTCAGTATATTTTGTATACTTCATTTCTGACAAAAAAATTAGCTTCATACAAAACACAAAAGGATTAGGCTAGGATGAATTTATAAATATAGTCAGTTTTTTTTCCCTTTTAACCACTTCACAATGATTTGCTTCATTTGTTAGGGTTGGTCTAATACAGGCATTCTTTTATAATTTGTCATCTATATCAATTCATTTGACATTTTCCTGAAGTATCCAAAATGTGAAAGGAAGAATACATGAATAATTGGTCAGAACTGTCTTTGTAGGATTCAGGGCATTTCAATGTGGAGCTTCCCTGCGTTGACATTGCCATTAGGATTAACACTTGTAGAAAACCCAATATAAAGCACAAGACCTGAGATGATGGAGAAGACCTCAGGTGGATGCAACCAAAAATTGAGGCCGATGCTGTTCTCAGCTTGACATCTGTATTCTGCCTTCTCTTTATACCATCTTTGAAGGCTTATTCGCTGTGACAATTCCTGACTCACAGATGTGTTTTGAGCCCTTCTCAACAGAGTAGCTAGTTGCCAGGTGGTGCGATTTTTTAAAATAGAAAGCTAGAGAGTTTATTTTCAGAACCAATCAATCAAGCCCTACTATACATGACAATAAAATAGGCATAAGAGAAAATTGTCCTGATAATTGTCACAGGCTTTGATGCTAGATGCTTAGATCTCTTATAAATTGTAGTCAGTGGGGTTTTGGGTCATATTTAATTTTATTTAGAAGAATTAATGTACCATTTTAGCCCCGAATTATTAAATTTAAATATGTGCCACTAAATCTGGAGCCACATCTGAACTTAATTCATATAATGTTTTTTGGTGACAGTTTGGTTGCATTCCCAATGATACTGCAAACATATGAAAGGAGCGAATGAACTGAAATATGGTGGAGGAACTGAGAGTTCTCCTTGCTCTTGAGCTTGTTATCATTGAGCAAGCCCGAAGGGCTTGCACAAAGATTCTTGCTTAGAAATAAAGCTTCTTTAATCCAATTACTGGGTATATACCCAAAGGAATATAAATCATTCTACCATAAAGACACACTCACGTGTAGTTCATTTTAACGCTATTCACAATAGCAGGGACATGGAATCAACCTAAATGCCCATCAACGGCAGATTGGGGAAAGAAAATGTGGTACATATACACCATGGAATGCTATGCAGCCATAAAAAAAAATAAAATCATGTATTTTGCGGGAACATGGATGGAGCTGGAGGCCGTTATTTGTAGCAAAGTGACACAAGAACGGAAAATCAAATGCCACATGTTCTCACTTATAAGTGGGAGCTAATTAATGAGAACACATAGGCACAGAGAAGGAAATAACAGACCCTGGAGTCTACTTGAGGGTAGAAGGTGGGAGGAGGGAGGGAATCAGAAAAAAATTACTATTGGGTAATAGGCTTAATACTTGGGTGATGAAATAATCTGTACAATAAACCCCATGACACAAGTTTACCGAGATAACGAACCTGCACATGTACCCCTGTACCTAAAATAAAAAATTAAAAAAAAAGACAGTCTTGTGACCTTCCTGAGAGAAAAATTATACCACACTGTCTAGAAAGCTTATCTTCTACTAAGCAATCAATTTCAGGAACATGCAGAATATTAAGAGGAAGTGGACAAACCCTTAGCCACTCAGAAGTGGAAACTATGAGAAGCCATTAAACAATACAAAGACTGTTAATACTATTTCTGTTTTGTCTAAATAATTCTGCTTCTAGGAATCTATATAAAATTATATGCAAAATGTGTTATAGTAGAATTCTTTTTTTTATTTTTATTTATTTTAGCGACGAAGGCTCACTATGTTGCCCAGGCTGGTCTCAAATTTCTGGGCTCAAGCAATCCTCCCACCTTTGCCTCCCGAAGTGCTGGGATTATAGGCGTGAACCACGGTCCCCAGCCTAGAATTCTTAGTATTTGACAAAAACTGGGAATAACTTCGATGTCCAGTGATATGGAATAAGTACATGTATCATTTGGGAAATTCCCTTCCCTACTTTTCTATGTAGGATTATTTATTTCCTGGACCCCACGTTGCTCTCTTTTTTGGTTTTACTTGTTTGTTTTGCTGGATCAGATCTTCTGGGGGCTCATCGAGAAAGATTACAGAGAAAGGATGCAAACACAGTAATGTTTTAGAATATTTTTGTCTAAAAATGGCTTTAATTCATACTTATACTTAATGGTTTGATTGGATATCAAATTTAGTTTGAAATATTTTTTCTCTGAGTTGTGAAGATATCATGCTCTTCACTTCTTGATTTCAGCGTTGCTATTGAAAGTTCAATGTCATAATTTTTCATCCTTTTTATATGACCTTTTTCCAGGGTTCTGATATTTCACAATATGCCTTAGTGAGATTACTCTTTTCTATATTGTACTTTGCTTTTTGATGGACTCTTTAAGTCTGAAGTTTCATGTTTTTTTTTAGTTCCAAAACTTTTACTTATATTGTTTTCTAGTGTATTTTTTTTCTGTCTTCTCCCTATCTTGAACTGGACATTTGACTCCCTGGACTGGTCATCTAATTTTGTTAACTTTTCTTTACAATTTTGCATCTCTTTTTATTTATGTTTTATCTTAAGGAAAATTTACCTGATTTTATTATTCATTCCTTTCATTGACTTTTTTTATTCTTGCCATCATATTTTTTGAATTTCCAGGAATCTTTTCTTTTCTTAAGTATTGCTTTTTTGTTCACTATTCCATATATTAAAACTATGCTGCTTCAATTTTCCTTATCCATAAATTTCTATTTTATATTATCATTTGTCTTTTACAGCTGCTTTTTGTGCAAACTTCTTAATATATGTAGGATAGTAAAAAGAACATACTTTTGTCATTGTTGATTTTTTCTGTTGTATAGTTGGTGACTATGCTTCTGCTTCTTTCTCTTATCTTTCTTTCAGCTTACATTCCTTTTTTTCTAAAATTTAAGTTACCCACTCTATTACTTATATCTAAATAAATTGCAAATTGAACAAATACTTAAATATTTAAACAAAAATAAAAATTCTGAAAATTCATGAGGCAATTCGTTTATAACCTCAGAGTGAACAAGGCTTTTTAAACTGTTTTAAAATCCAAGGCAGCAAATAAATTAACTTTAACTACATTAATATAAAAATCTTCAATGCAAAAAATCATTAATTATGATTGACTCAGCATTTCTGCTTCTGGAAATCTATCCTATAGATATCTATACTCTACATATAACATTATGAAATTGTTTATAACGTGAAATACTGGAAGTGTGCATTAGTAATGAAATTATTATTACTGTTGAATAATATGTAGCTAAAGAAAAACATGGCAATGCTTCCTGATAACATCAAATCCAAGGTATATTGTTAAGTGAATAAACCAAAATGCAGAATAGTGAATATAACAAGCCATTTTTTGTGCAAAAGGGAAAAATTAAAAATAAATATATTGTATTTTCTTGTAATTTCATAAAGAAACATTGAAAAAAATAAGAAAATAAGAAAAGTAGTCTCTAAAGGTGGAAAAAAAGGGAAGAGCTTAGAAGTAGACCGGATAGGTGAGAGATTTCTCAATGCATGTTTTTGTATATTATTTTGATTTTTGTACCACATGAGTTTATATTCTATTCATTTATTAATATCAAATATATACAAAATAAAAATAGCCAATACAATTCTAAAAAATATGTGTGAAACCTTTATGGAGAAAGTTATACAACTTTTAAAAGAATTAAATGAGATATATTGTATTCATGAACTGTAAAAGTCAGTTCTCCTCAAAATGATTTATGGAGTCAATTCATGCTTATTCCAAATTTTAAGATTTTTAGTGGAACTTGTCCAGCTGATTTAAAAATTTTAATGTAAGTTCCAAGATCTACCAATAGGTAAGAGAATCCTGAAGAATAACAAATTGGAAAGACGTGTGTTCTGCCAAATATGTAGACTTATTTTAAAGCTATAGTAATAAATGCAGTACAGTCATAGAACAAGGATAGGCACATAGATCAACAGAACAAATAATGAACTCAGAAACACTCTATGCATAGATCTAGACATAGCAATGTTGCTTGTGTGGTAGGGATGTTAATATGCACTGCGTATCCATGTGCTGCCACACAACAGATCCCTTCACTTAGGCTGGAACCACGTGACTAATTCTGACCAATGGGCCATGAAGAAAAGTGATGTATGTCACCTCCAGGCCCAGCCAGTTAAAACCTATTGGAGGGACAAATAGAGAGTCACTAAGCTATGGCAATATTCAGTTTCTTGGTCTGAGTAGAAGATATAAAGATTTTGTATTATTAGTTTAGTTTAAAATTTAACTGTATTATTTTCTATATTTTTTTCCCATTTGTTGTGAATTATACAAATTAGAATAGGTGAAGAATGGCTTCCCACAAATATTCTAGGCACGCAAAGAATTTTTTGTCTGTTACTGCTGTTTGCATGGGGTATTGTCAAATTTCACTACTTGGTACGTAAAAGATTTTTTACAATAATGGTTTTATTATGGATTTAACCTTTTAACAATATAAAAATGACTCACCTTACTCCCTTTAATGATTTCTTACTTAAAATGTTATTTCCGTTATTAATTTTAGCATTGCTTTCCTTTGTTAGTGGTTTCCTTGTAGATATTTTGCTTCTTACTTTATTTCTGAATTATGTGTGTATAATTTTTAATGCATATGATTTTAAGAAACATTTAATTAGATTTAAAAAATCTCATTCTCAAGTTTTACTCCTTTAAATGGCAACATGTTCTGCAACCCAAATGTGCTATCACAACTATATGGTAGATTTTACTTCTGCCATTTTGCTTTATACTTCCTGGGTTTTAATGTTTGTGATTTTTCTGCTTTTACTATGTAAATGCTTTTGCTCATTGTTATCTTTAGCTGTTTAGAAGGTAGACACCATGCTTTGAATTGAAGAAGTTGTTTATTATCATTTTTCAAAGCTGTGTGTGTCTATATGTATGCATATATGTATGTGTGTGTAAATATGAAATTATGAAATGGCTATTTCTGTAGAGGCTGAGAGTTATGCAAAGATTAGGACTCAGCAAAGAGACAAGTGGTCTGGCAAACAAACATGGGCTTGCAACATGCTTCAGGGGACTTCACCTCTGAGGGTCTGGAAAAAAGAAAATGGGCCATTAGAAAGTACGATTTGCTTCAAAAGGCAGCTGCTGGCTGCTTAACTCATTCCACAGGCACAGCTGTGGCATGCACTTGTAGATTAGAAAGTCTCTACAATTTTTTAGATATTATTAGAAAGAATAATATTTGGCACTTCTGAGTTGCAATTTCAAGTTACATGATTTTAATGTGCTATGGTGTTACAGCAATATACTAGCTTTATATTATCAGGCCCTGGCCCGGGGTGGGGCAGTGGTATGTTCATTGCCTGCCACAAATACAAATTCTGGATTTGTGTTAAGGTCCAAAGTGGACACTGGAAGGGCTGGCCTTGGAGTTATATGGCTTGCCCACGAGCTCTAGCGATATACCATATGGACTTGAGGTTGAACAAATGTATGCACAGGAGGAAAAAAATCTTCCTTAGAAATCAAGTTTCTTAGACCTAAGCAATTTCTTATAAAGAGATGGTAAAATCAGACACAAGGACCAGAACTGAAAACACATGCTGAAGGGAAAGTGTGGAACTGGTAACACAGGTGGTCACCATAGCAAATTTCTCATCTTGGACCAAAAGAAGCAATGAATCAAATATGACTTAGAGAAGTATTGCATGCACAAGGAGCTTTTCTCCCTCCAGACATGGCCAATATACAAAAAAAAAAAAACCAAATTTGTAAATGTTCTATGAATTAATCTCAAGCTGGAAAAATTATTTTCTTCTTGAATGTAAATTCTCAGCTTCTGTATTCTTGACCACTGGCAATGACCAACTGGCATCTCATTGAGCCTGAAGCCAATATCTTTTTCTCTTTTCCACTGACATTCTGTGCATTTGCTATTGTTGGCAACGTTAAGTACTCGACAATAGGAAGATAATTTTGGCTAGGATAGTAACTGAGGAACTAGGGATAGCTTGTTTTCTAAATGTTGCTTGTGTGGGGTTAATGCTGGGATAATCTTGTGTCTCTTATTAAATCTTTAAATCCTTAATAAATGAGGCTCATGGGATATGTCTGGCATTGAACTAACCCAGACTGTGAAGCTCTTAAAAAGTTTGCACACATTCCACTGAGAAAGGTATTTCACCACCCCACAGGATACAAACAACAACAACAACAACAACAAAACTGCTGTGCCTGAAACTGAGAAAGATAAGAAATTTGAGAGGCTAATTATTGATTTTTAAATTGAAATTTTGAACACGGAAATTTAACCTGTGTGACTAAGATTTTTCGATTTTGGATTTTAGCTTCTTTAGATCTTAACATCTTTGTGCTTTAATTTGCAAGGGAATTTAAACTTTGAATTTTCTATTTTGGAGCTTGATGATGGGAGAACATTTGTCCAGCATCTCTATAGCACTTTTTAATTATTTTTGTTATTTTATTCTTTATTATTTTTGTTATTATAGTAACTTTATGCATGCTAGTATTGAATACTGCAATGTCATTCAATCTCATTTCAGACAGTTGCTTCTGGGTACAAAAATTCCATAGACATAAGTTCATTGACTGGGTCCTTTTTGCTGTAAAAAGAATGTTGACCAGAAGCATTGTGAGGTGAGCTCAGCTATGTGATAATGAATGAGGCATTGACTAAGTTCACAGATGGTCTTGATGAAAGTAGCACAGAGGGTGGGGAGGAAAATCCACATCCAGAACGAGTCTGTTAATATGGGAACAAACTGAAGCCTCCTCCATGATGAAAGAGATCCAATGTCATCAAGCTTCCACTAGTTAACTGGTTGCTGCCTTTTCCTTATGGTGCCAGTTTTAAAAATTAACTTTGGTCTCTTTTACCGGTCACTTGGACAATGAGAACTGGTGGTAGTCATATCTGCTTTTTAAAGAGGAAATACATATGGTTGTGCCCATGTGTAACCTCTGGCTCGGCATCATTGACACTTTGTTCATAACTTATTAAACAAGCACTGGCCAGCTTGGGAAAGGGATTAATTTATATCCACTGAACAGGTCATCTTGTGCAACACTGCACTGAGTTCTTTTGTAGTCAGTGTGCTGTGGGGAGCATTTACATGAGACGCCATTACTCTCCCTTGGGCAGATTCTTAAAAGTCCATACCCCCTTACATCTCAGACATTTTTGTAACAAATATAATCTTGATTTTCTTCCAAGTTTCTAACTATTCGGTCAAACCATTACTTACTGTCCCTGAATCAGTATAGACGTATAATTTCGACCATCTTTTCTTCAATGTATACAACTATAGGAACCCTTGGGAATCCTATTCTGTCTGCCCTGTCTC
Organism: Pan paniscus; assembly: GCF_029289425.2. Lineage (NCBI taxonomy): Eukaryota > Metazoa > Chordata > Mammalia > Primates > Hominidae > Pan > Pan paniscus. The sequence goes on from NC_073271.2 coordinate 22,940,847, forward strand.
CTCAACGATAGCTATGATTCCACAGAAGTCCCTATCTTTCTCAGTGTTGGACTATTTATGAACTAGATTCCAATTTTTTTCTTCCTGAAATGTTAACTGGTCATGGAGAACAGTTAACTGGTCACGGAGAATGCACCATGCAGCTGTAAGTTAGGAATTAGGGAGAGATGTTCTAGTAGTGGATGTGGGAGTTGTAGAAGTATGAACAATCTGCTCATAAAAATTACTCGTGCGTTTGGAGCTGGTTTTGTCCTGATCTTGTTTATAACTTTGCTCCTTCATGATGGAATGCTGCTATATCACACTCAATTTTGTGACTTAGAGGACCAGATAAGAGCCAGGTCATGATGGGGAGAACAGGTCACATGGTCATGTAAATCCTACGGTGAGGCATTCAGGCTCTTCAAGGACTCAGTAGTAAGCCAGGAGCTGTGTGTGAGTATTTGCAGAAAAGAGCATGGATTCTCCAAAATCCCTAGGGTTTTACACTGTGACTCTCATCCCGGCTTGCCCCAAGCTCCACACAGAATCTTAAGCTGCCATAGACACCTTGAACACTGTTTTATCTGCTAGGTTATGAAGCCCAAATGGCAGAACAGTTTGCACTTTAGCCTGAACCAGCTAGAAGTCTTTTCTTGATATGGCCTACAGTGAAAGCTGCCATTCTTACAGGATGCTTGGTAAATGGGTCAAAAGGGCTTACCCAAAATTATTTGCCTGCTAAATACAAAAAAGAACATTATTCCTCTTTCTTAGTGGAAAGGAGTACAAGATAGAATAAATTTGATTTCCCATTGTATTGGGATATTTTTCTATTCCCCAGACCCTCGGACTTTTTAACACTTTCCTAAAGTAGCACACATCTAATTTTTTTATGTGTGAGATTATTCTCCGTGTATATTTGTCTTACCAGAGCCATGAAACTCGTTACTTCTTGATCATCAGGCACTTTTGGCCCACTTTCATCCAATAGAGTGAAACAGCTTATTGGCCTATGTCCTGTGGATATGAGACAATAAGATTCTTGTGAAATAAATAGTAAGAGTCAAAAACTGATGTAACCTTGTCCAGAATAGGGAAGATGCATTGCCATTGTGGACAAATGAAAAGAAATCAGTCTGGTGACTTAGATGTTATATCTGACAGATACAGAGAAACAATAATTGCATAGGAAGAGTTATATACTGTTGATTTATTACAGTAAAAGGACAAAATCTGGATATTGCAGCTGAAGTCACTATTTAATTTCATTTAAAGTAAATCTGCTTTCATCTTTCAAGTCACAACTCTCAACTGTGTATGCCTTCCAAGCAAGTTAAGTGAGAATGTAGAGGAATTAGTATAGCTTCATCTCTCAAGACTTTCAAGAATGTAGTATTGCTTCTACGTTATTTATCTTGTGGAGTGGAATAGAATTCTGTGAGCCCTCCCACCATAACGACTGCCACTCCATGTTTCAAGGAGCCAGTGGAGACTAGGAATTTTATTTTCCTCTGTGCATTCAGGAGCTAAGTACTTCTTCCTATGGAATGAAATGAGCAAATTCACCGAACTCCTGGCCCCAGTGTAAGATGGACTTGGTCAGAATGCTCATAAACTGCAACTCTACTGGACTATGGCAGGGTGTGGATTTATGGAGATTGGCCTTAGTTCAGAACCACATACTAGAAATCACCAAAGTTATGGGTATTTATCTTTACTGCTGTATATTCACCCTGATAAATAGTTCTAGGTATCTTTGGGAAAGACCAGAAGAAAGATCAATAGTGCATACTTGTGGCTGTGTCACAGGGTCCTTGAGGGTATCAAGCTTCTTTTTATTCATGAAGTATGGAGACTGTAATCCATAACTAGTCTCTGGATGAGTTCTGAAGTATAAATCTGGAAATTAGGTATGGGGTTAGGCCTCTCTGTCATTATGATTCAAATATTACCTTCATTAAGTAGATTTAGAGGTTTTATAGTCGCAGTTACTGAGATAAATTGAGACCTAAGGCTACTTAATATCTAATTCACTTTTAAGAATTTATAATTCATGTAATCATTGCCACAAATTCTGAAGGTTAAAATGTGGTGATCACTTTGGTCTTGGTGTCAAACACAGAAACTACATCTACCTTCTCTGATGGTTATGTGTTGTCACATGGCATCTCTCACTTCTAGCCCCGTCTTCATTGGAAACATGGAGTCTAATTCAATGACAATATCCCCTAAAGCAGATGCTGCTAGTGCTCCAGGCACATGCTTGCTGATTCCTAACCTTGAAGGACAAAGGTGTACAATGTTAAGATAAAGTGAGATGGTTACCCGGTGATGGCTTTCAAAGAGTTGAAAATCCCATAGTCCATTTTTATTTGTTACTTGGTACATGAATTAACCAGCATGGTTAAAAGCATAGACAGTATGAGATAAATCTACTCCTGTCACCTGAATTTGTGCATAATGTAAGGAAAAAAGGCAGACTCACAGACAAATTCTATTTCAAAATCAACAGAGCCAACCCGTGGGTTGAATGGATAAGCAAGCTCCTAGATTGCATATTTGTCTAAGATTATGAAAGACAGTAAATTATATGCCCAGAGCTTTAGAATCATTAACAACTAAAGAAGATTCACAATACTTATCAGTGGGATAATCTGATTTTATCAGTTGGAAAGTTTGGCTTAGAGTGCAATGACATAAGGCTTCAAAATATCTCAAGGAATTCTGTTGAGCTGTGGCTCATAGAAGAGTATTTCCCAAGAGTGGTGGTGTGTTTTTGTAAAATAGTGTTACAAGTTTCTACAGCACCACTCGGTCTAACCCCACCCTTTTGACATGGAGAGACTATCTAGTATTGTATTATTGTACTTGCCTGGGATTGATTTTCAGAATTAATTTATTTGTTGGGGTGCAGGATGAGGTAGAAACGAAATGCTTATCCCAGGAGTCAAAGCCAAAGAGAATGAATATGCAGGGCTCCTCTGGTCCAGCCCTCTGATGATAGACACAAGGATGAGAAGGCATTTCACAATCACCGGGTTGAATTCTGTGCCATCTTGGGTGTCTTTTCCTCATTGTTGTCTCATGATATAGATGAGAAAAGTCGGAAAACACACAATCAAACACTGGTGTATGTGTTTTATTAATGTTACATTGAGAACTGTAACACTATGATTATACTTTAGGATCAGCAAAATTGACAAAAGAAATGCACTGGTTATACTAATAGTTATGACATACCATAGGTTATTTGAGACCAATGGGCATACAATTTTGATAAGCAGAATATCAAGATTATTTCTAGAATGGAGATGGGAGATTCTTTAAAGACAATTAGTTTCTAATTAATAAATTATATGCTGTATTATTTTCTGTGCTGTATAAAAATTGACCACAAATTTAGCTGCTTTAAACAACACCCACTTTTCTCATCATTTCTGTGGACAGGGAGTCCAGGCATGGTTTAGCCACGTCCTTCTTGTTGCTGCAATCAAGGTGTTGGCCAGGGGTTAGGTTCTGATCCAAAGGCCCAGCTAGGGAAGGACCCACCCAAAACTCACTTGGTGATTGGCAGACTTAATTTCCTTGTGGCTGTAGGACTCAGCAGCTTGCTTCTTCAAAGTGACATAGGAAAGTGTAATGGTTGATTTTACGTGTCAATTTGGAGGGTGTTTTGGGATGAGATTGACATTTAAATTGGTGGACTTTGAGTAAAGTACATTGCCTTCCTTAATGTGGGTGTGCCTCATCCCATCAGATGAGAACAAAAACCCCACCTTCCCAAGTAAGAAAGGATTCTCCAGCAGATGGCTTTCAGACCTCAACCACACCACCAGCTCTCCTGTGTCTCCAGTCTCCTAGTCCACACTGTAGATTTTGACTCACCAACCTCCATAACCACATGAGCCAATTTCTTACAATAAATTTATTTCTGTATGTATACAAATCCTACTGGTTCTGTTTCTCTGGAAGACCCTGACTAAACAGAGGGACTCTAGAGCCAGACAGCGACCAAGACGGAGTCATCTTACATACAGAAGTGTATAAGAGAGCGACGTCCGATCTCCTTGGCCATATTCTATTAACTAGATGCAGGTCCCAGACCTCACCCACATTCTTTGGTTAAAGATTATACAAGGGTGTGAACATCAGGGCACCAGGAATCTTGAGACTCACCTTCAAGTCTGTCTGCTACATCCTCTAGCCCATTAAGTGAGAAACTGTAGAGTGATGGACAAGGCCTTGGCCTTCAACACAACCATGAAGTTATATTCTGGGCCTTCAGCTTATATCTATATAACCATAGGCATTTTTCAGTATGGCAAGGGGATCTCCAAAGGAGAGGAGCCAAATCTGGAGCCCCTATGGGGGTGATCTGGTGATTATCTGTGTGAATGCAGGAATTTATAGATGAAGATAAGGGTGATATAGCAGGAAGATGGAGTGAATCATTCCCCTGGGAAGCTGTAGAGATCGGAGCGACAAGGCAGGAAGAGGGACTCACCCTTTCTACCGAAAATGAAAGTGCCATTGGTACCCTCAGGCCTCAGAATACAGAGATGGATGCTAAGAAGCCAAAGGAGTTTGAGTTGCAGGAAAGGGAAGAGGGTAAATTATAACACGTTCTCAGCTTTTAAGGATCATGGAAATTTGTTCCCTTGCTTCTTACCCAGCCTAGGGTAAAAAAGGAATCTGTACTTGCACTGTAGTTCCAGAGCAGACTCAGGCCAGAATGTGAAGTTGCCCATCTCAGGACACCTCAGCTGGGAGGTGGAGGTTGTAATCACCCAAGGTGTTCTTCTTGTCCTCTGCACAGACAAGGCTGGCCAAGGCAGGAGAACTGGAGTTATCACTCAAATCAGTCTCCCTGAAGAAGGCTTGAAAGTTAATGTTTTTATGGACAATTTGGTGGGCAGGGGGCTAGGAAATGGATGCTGCTGACTGGTTGGAGATGTGGAAAATGATCCTTGTGCACAAAGTGGGCCTCTGGGTGGGGCCATATGACAGGTGAGTCATGAGTTATGGGTCAGAGTGAAGTCAGCCTGAAAAACATCCCAAAGGAAAGAACAACTGGCTGGTCACGGTGGCTCATGCCTGTAATCCCAGCACTTTGGGAGGCTGAGGCGGGTGGATCACGAGGTCAAGAGATCGAGGCCATCCTTGCCAACATGGTGAAACCCTGTCTCTACTGAAAATACAAAAATTAGCTGGGCATGGTGGCATGAGCCTGTTGTCCCAGCTACTTAGGAGACTGAGGGGAGAGGATGGCTTGAGCCTGGGAAGCGGAGCTTTCAGTGAGTCGAGATCATGCCACTGCACTCCAGCCTGGCAATAGAGTGAGACTCCATCTCAAAAAAAAAAAAAAATCTTACATTTGACAATAGAGATATTTTCTTTAGAAGTAATTGGGGAAGTCACAGATCTTGTGACCTCTGGCTACGTGACTCCTGAGTAGTAAGAGATTATAGAAACCAGACCTTCATTTTAACAGATTTCAGCCCCCTCCCATAATCCTAACCTTGTGGCCTTTCATTAGTTTTATAACAGCAGTGTAGCCTGTTTTACCTGGATCATCCTTGCTTTAAGGTGTGAAAGGGGAGTAAATCTTTGGACCCCCAAATCACTAAGCTAAAGGGAAAGGTCAAGCTGGGAACTGCCAAGGGCAAACCGGCTCCCCATTCTATCCAGAGTCATCCCTCTGCTCACTGAGATAAATGCATATCTGATTGCCATCTTTGGAAAGGCTAATCAGAAAGTCAAAAGAAAGCAACCATTTGTCTCTCATCTACCTATGACCTGGAAGCCCCCTCCTCGCTTCCAGATGTCCTGACTTTCTGGACTGAATCAATGTTCATCTTACATATATTGATTGATGCCTCATGCCTCCCTAAAATGTATAAAACCAAGCTATGCCCAGACCACCTTGGGCACATGTCGTCAGGACATCCTGAGGCTGTGTCACGGGCATGTGTCCTTAACTTCGGCAAAATAAACTTCCTAAATTGACTGAGAACTGTCTCTGATATTTGGGGTTCACAAAGGTTAAACTATAAATTCCTCCCACAGTTAGTTTGGCCCATGCCCAGGAATGACCAAAAGCAGCTTGGAGGTCAGAAGCCAGAAGGAGTCAACTATGTCAGATTTCTCTTACTGTCATAATTTTGCAAAGGCAGTTTCAAGGTCAAGATAGCAGGAACAGAAAGTGTTGACAACGATGTAAGCAGTACCAAATGTAGCAGCAATGAGGGCAGTGGTGGCCACATTCCCATGGCCTGGAAGAGAGAGGCTTGGAAGGAGAGCCGGTCATTCACCTGACACTTTCCAGTAAGAGCTCCCTAACAAACTTGGTTTTGTTGCCAACAGTGGAACTGTCTGCAAGCTCTGTATTATACTTTTCCAGGCTGATGGACAATTTGAAATCTTAACTCACAGTATTGTTGTGAGAAAACAAGATATGATGTAAAAATTTCCAGCATATATTTAGAGCTCATTAAATACCATTTTTATTTCAAATTGATGAAAAGAAACTTCCAGACTGCTATCTACTTGATAACCCCAAAATATTTTTGAAGTTGAGATCATTGAACTGACGAAAATCTTTTCACTTAAAATAAGATTCAGACAAATTCAGACAGCCAAAGCAATCTGCACAGTTTTTTTTTTTAAACTCTAAGTTCTCTGCTTCCTTCATGATTTGCATGTGACTGGAAATTGATTGAGAGATATGACAAAGCACATATAAGTGAAAATTTTGGGGGGTCTTTTTTCTATTGAGTGGGTAAGAGAGAGATGTGTTGGTGGGTTGGTCCATTAGAATTAAATTTGGATCTTGGGAGGCCAAACAGATTGGCTGTAGACATTGATCTAGAGCTACCCATTAGCAAGTATAATTCAAAGACTGAATTGAATCTTATTAAAAGAGATAAGGCAGAATAGTCAAGGCATACTAACAAAAATGAGGTATGGGTTGTGACCAATAGCCAAAAAGAGTTGAGAGATAAATGGAACATAATCCAACGGAAAAACAGTAAAACCATCCAGGTAAAACAGGCTTCGTGGGTGTACACCCTTTGTGGGGCAAGACTCTGTGTTGTACCGGGCCTCTCTCACACACACACACACACACACACACACACACACACGGCCTCATACTTGGTTTAATTTTCTGCTGTCATCTTGGAATTTTTAATATTTTTAAAATAAGGGACTTCTTGTTTTCATTTTGCACTGGGTCCCACAAATTTTGTAGCCAGTCCTGCTTTAGGGGCCCTGCTTTAGGGTATTTTGTAAAGGTGAGGGATTAGAAAAGGAGTCTTCCAGCAGGATGGCTTCAGGGGCTCTAGGGTAAAGGACAGAGCCCTGTGGGGCACTGGTTACAGGTAAATGGGCCAGTTAACCTTGAGTAACCTGCTACTAAGTCTTCAGGGTCCATGTTTACCAACTGGAAAATTTTCAGTCTAATAATTATACCTGTACTTTTTTTTTTTTTAACTGCTGGTACCATTAAGTTGAATAGTTCCTTGAAAAGTTTTTACCATCATTCTTTTTCCAGCCTCCCAGAAATCATTTGTGATTCTGCTTATTATTAGTCTTCTTATCAGGTTGCCAGATTAATTAAGTTAAAGGGAAGAGCGGTGGGCATTTTAAAGGGGAAATCTGTTTAAATACACACAAACACAAACACACACACAGTTTGTGTTAATATCCTAGAAACAGATTCTATTGCTTTTGGTGTGATATACAGAGTGAAGTCTCATTAATACATGACGCATCACTCTGTGTGTAGATGTGTCCAATGTCTTGTAAAACTAAAACTTGCTTTGTGTGTGTGTGTGTGTGTGTGTGTGTGTGTGACAGAGTCTCACCCTGTCACCTAGGCTAGAGTGCTGTGGCTTGATCTCGGCTCACTGCAACCTCTGTCTCCCAGGTTCAAGCGATTCTCCTGCCTCAGCCTCCCTTGTAGCTGGGATTACAGGCCTGCGCCACCATGCCTGGCTAATTTTTTGTATCGTTAGTAGAGACAGGGTTTCACCATGTTGGCCAGGCTGGTCTCAAACTCCTGACCTCATGATCCACCCACTTCAGCCTCCCAAAGTGCTGGAATTACAGGCATGAGCCACCACACCCGGCCTAAAACTTGCTTCTTAGGTACATTTTTTAAACATGGTTTCCAGAGGTGTTGACATTAGCTGCCAAAGAGTGAAAAACAATATCCAGTATGAAGAATAAAAACAAATGAAATACACAGGCGTACCTATTTATTCCTTTACTATATAGACAGTTTCAGATGGCACTTCAGTCGTACAGGTTGAGTATCCCTTTTCCAGAATGCATAGGACAAGAAGTGTTTTAGATTTTGGATTTTTTCAGATTTTTGAATATTTGTGTATACATAATGAGGTATCTTAGGGATGGGACTCAAGTCTAAACACAAAATTCATTTATGTTTCACAGACACTCTCAACACATAGCCTGAAGGCAATTTTATACCATATTTTCAATAATTGTATGTGTGAAACAAAGTTCGTGTAATTGAACCATCAGAAAGCAAATGTGTCACTATCTTATATCGGTGCCTAACGGGTTTGAATTTTGGAACATTTCAAATTTTTGGATTAAGGATACTGTACACAGTTTATTTTGAAATTTGTAAATAGTGGTGGCCGGGTGTGGTGGCTCATGCCTGTAATCCCAGCACTTTGGGAGGCCGAGGCGGGTGGATCACTTGAGGTCAGGATTTCAAAACCAGGCTGGCTAACATGGTGAAACCCAGTCTCTACTAAAAAATCTCAGCTACTCAGGAGGCTGAGGCAGGAGAATTGCTTGAACCAAGGAGGCGGAGGTTGCAGTGAGCCGAGATTGCACCACTGCACTCCAGCCTGGGTGGCAGAGCGAGACTCCGTCTCAGGGAAAAAAAAAAAGTTTTAAATAATGTTTACATTACCGTTTTGTCAAAGGTCTTTTTCTGGTCGCTATCTCTCTCTCTTTCTCTGACACACACACACACACACACACACACACACACATACATTCTCGTAGCCTCACATGCATACATTTATAGTTCACCTTCTCTTCTCTCTACCATGTTCTCTTTACCAGGCTAAGCCAGCAATGGAAAAATAATAGGAACGAGTGGCCCTTCAGCAAGAACCCATGAAGACCAGCCTATGTTTTCCATTTTGGGCCAGGAAGTAGCAGGAGACTTACATCCTGTGCTGTTAATATCAGATCCTCTCGGTGGTGCTTGCTCGCCATCCTGGAGCCGTGGAAGTGGGTAGTTTGCAATGTACCACGCCATTGTATACACCCTTTCCTTCTAATCATCCCAGCCAGTGAGGTGACCTGAATCAGCCTCCTGGGACCAAGCAAGGGTGGATTATCTATGTGGTCAGATTTCGTGCCTTCATAACTACAAACTTACTGGGACTCCTTACCTCACCTAATTACTTAAAAAAAAAAGTCAACAAATAAATATTTTGCCTATTATGCTATTTAGTAGAAGAGAGACAAAAGATTCATTCGGATTAGATTTTTTTTAAGCCTATCACAACCACCAACACAAAACAAAAGCAACATGCCCCAACCAGATTCATAATGAAACACACAGTAGTTATTTTAGTCAGTAAGATTCAAAAGTGGTGCCTGAATTCTTTAGAGAATCTATGGATGATCTCCATGGCTCCCCACCCTTAGGAGAATGAGCTCTCTGTAGACAGTAAGGAGGTTGGGAGCAACCCTCATAGTGCAGGTGTTTCTGAGTCATCATAGCAACAGACAACCTACAAAGCTAAAGTTGTCTAAGATAAGATTGTTAATATATTTCTTGCCCTAAAGAGTCTGTTGAGGTGAAATCAGTGCTCAGTCATCACAAAGAGCATAGATATATCTCTCCAAATGACCGTGAAGTAACATTTCATGAGGTAGCCAATATTATCTCGTCAAAACCAGCAGCGTCTTCATTCTTCCCTCTCCGTTTATGTACTCTTTTACCCACTCTCTTCTCATCTCCAACCGGTTTGGTTTTAAACTCAGAGATTGAATGATCAGCTGACTAGACCCATAACAGGAAGTCCATCATTGCAATAATGTAATAACAAATTATCAAGAATCACAAAAGACATCAGATTAATAAAATGGAAAGGGCATTCATTTTGGCACTCAGGATAATTTTGGAAACATTCTGGTGAATTACAGACTTTATGTTATTCTTAGAACGCAACCAGATTGAAGATTTTAGTAATGTAGCAAGCAGCCATATGTCTTCATGGCTATCCAAATTTTGAATAAATCTTCCTGGCACCTATTATGATATTAAGATATCCAAAGTTGTTGATATTTAGATTTTAGATGTTTCCAATATTTGGTCATATTAAACATTAAACAGTTTAAAATTTTCTCCTTATCATATCAGAACTACCATTCTAAAAACCTGACCGTGAATAGATGGTAGATAAGAAGGATAAAACACACACACACACACACACACACTCATGCACACATGTATATATATTTTTAATTTTTTGAGACAGAGTCTCTCTCTGTCACCCAGGCTGGAGTGCAGTCGCGCGATCTCCACTCATTGCAACCTCCAGCTCCCAGATTCAAGAGATTCTCCTGCCTTGGCCTTCCGAGTAGCTGGGACTATAGGCGCGTGCCACCATATCCGTCTAATTTTTTGTATTTTTAGTAGAAATGGGGTTTCACCATGTTAGCCAGGATGGCCTCGATCTCCTGACCTCTTGATCTGCCTGCCTCGGCCTCCCAAAGTGCTGAGATTACAGACGAGAGCCACCACACCTGGCTATTTAAAATTTTTTCTTGATACATAATAGTTGTACATATTCTGGAAGTAGATGTGATATTTTGATACATGTATACAATGTGTAATGATCAAATCAGGGTATTTGGGATATTCACCTCAAACATTTATCTTTTCTTTGTGTTGGGAACATTGCAGTTCTTCTCTTGTAATTATTTTGAAATATACAATAAATTATTGTTAACTATAATTTCCCTACTGCACTATTGAATACTAGAACATATTCCTTCTAACTACAGTTTTGGTTAAAGGGTACAAAAACACACACGTATATTATAGTATGTGTATGATATATAGCAATATATTATATATATAAAATGTATTTTTTGTGACCCATGATCTGACACGTGATCTCTGTCTGTAGAACAGAATACTAGAAATTGGAACCAACCTAGAAAACTATAGATATACATTTTATATATATGTGCAATGTATTTTATATATAAATAAATTATATAAATATATAATTTATATATGCATTATATATGCAATATATAATTATTATATAATGTATATATAGTACATATATGTATATATTATGCAAACTATAGATATTACATTATGTATATTATATATGTTGCATTTTACATATAAAATATATGTTTTTTATATATATATATAATGCAACATCTATAGTTTTCTAGGTTGGTTCCATTTTTTAGTATTCCGTTCTACAGACAAAGATCCTGTGTCAGATCATGGGTCACAAAAATTTATTCAGAAAACATATTCTTTCAAGCCTCCTAGGTCAAGCTCAGCCTTTAGGGTGTGAAGGTCTGGGATCAGGCCCTGGTCTAGCTTCTCTAATGGACTTGCTGTATAGTTCCTAGCAGTTACTTAAGTTCAGGGCTTCAGTTTTATTCTAACATTTCAAAGATAAGGATGGGCTAGGTGCAGTGGCTCACACCTGTAATCCCAAGGCTTTGGGAAGCCAAAACTGGAATATTGCTTGAGGCTGGGAGTTCAAGACCAGCCTGGGCAACATAGCTAGACCCCATTTCTATTTAAAAATAAAAACTATTAAAAATTTCCCGGGTGTGGTGCATGCTCCTCTAGTCTCAGCTACGTAGGAGGCTGAGGCAAGAACATCACTTGAGCCCAGAAGTTCGAGGTTACAGTGAGCCATGATCGAGCCACTACATTTCAGCCTAGGTAACAGAACAAGACCCTGTCCCTCTCTAAAAAAATTAAGAAAAAAAAGATGTACACTTAGCTTACGCACTTCACAGGATTATTCTGAGAAACAATGGAAAAACTCTAAGTGAAAGCACTTTGGAATCCGTGATCATTTCACAAGTGTTTGTTTCTTTGTCCACATTTGTATCTATCATTTAGAGGGGGAGAGTGGTTGAATTCAAATAATTGTTCGGTGGAGTATTTGTTTTTCATGTGTTTTTCATTTGTTTTTCATAATGTTAATGTGATGCAGAGCGAAAAGTAAAGAAGGGTCATTCTAATCACAGGTTCAAAATAATTTCTGAAAAGACAAAGATTCTATTTTAAACATTTAATAATGCATTGCAGATGCCTAGTAAATGTTAGCCAATTTTTAAATTTTTATAGAATAATCGCATATCTAAAATTTAGGTTAATAAAGACGGTTTTAAAAAATGTGTTTCACCGTGACAGATCAAACACAAGGGGGCGTCTTCTACATTTGTTTTAAAAGATTTCCTGATGCAGTCCACATACAAAATGGTTTTCATTCGAATTGCATGTGACAGAGCATACTTACTAAAATTTATTAGTTCCAAATATTACATTCTCTACACATGACAATTTTCACATTTGATGCATAAAATACTCTCCAGAGTGAGTTTATAACTCCGTTTTGGCTTAAAAATAATTCAATCATATTTTGTGACTTAAACTTAGAAAATTCTAACAAAAAGAATAACATTTACTAGACAGTACGTAAATACTCTGAATTTTAAGCCTTTAAAAAAATAAATCTACCCAAAACTTTAAAATGTCTCTCTCTCATCTATCCCTTTTCCCTATTTTGCCCAGCTATTGTGCAAACCCTAGTTGTCTTGACAGGTTCAGAGGACACACAGTTTGACTTAAGAAATGACCAAGGCCTTGGAAGAGGAAATATACAATCACAATCCTCTTAGGTATGGGGTATGTAAGGAGCAAGTTTTTAGAAAACACACATAGGTTGAGTTGTATTAAAAAAAAAAATAACATAGGCTTATCTTCTGCCTTTCATCTGGAACTTTGGGATGGATAAGAGTAAACATTTAAGCAGAGAAAGACTGTGTGTGTCTGTGTATGTGTGTGCGTGTGTATGTGTGCGTGAACCCGCATGCGAGAGTAGTGTCAGTGGAGGTAAGTGCTATGAAATGAAGGTCAATGAGACAGGGCTTGTGAATTAAGGCCTTTGTTAAGGAAGTTAAGAAAGGCCTTTCTGGCCGGGCGCGGTCGCTCACACCTGTAATCCCAGCACTTTGGGAGGCTGAGGCGGGCGGATCACGAGGTCAGGAGATCGAGACCATCCTGGCTAACACAGTGAAACCCCGTCTCTACTAAAAATACAAAAAATTAGCCGGGCATGGTGGTGGGCGCCTGTAGTCCCAGCTACTCGGGAGGCTGAGGCAGGAGAAGGGCGTGAACCCGGGAGGCGGAGCTTGCAGTGAGCCGAGATCGCGCCACTGCACTCCGGCCTGTGCGACAGAGCGAGACTCCGTCTCACCAAAATAAAAGGAAAAAAAAAAAAAGAAGTCCTTTCTGATAAAGTGATATTGCAAAAAACTCTTTAACCCCAGATAGCAGCAATATGAAACTGGAGCATGTTTGATATCTTTAAAGAACCCGAAGGTGCCAGTGTAGGTAGAGAAGAGTGAGGGAGGAGGACCATAGTAGCATATCAAATCAGAGAATGATCAGGGAGCTGATTAGGTAGGGGCTTGTGGTTTTTTGTAAGGACTTGGCCTTCACTCTGCATAAAATAAAAAGGAAAAACAGAACCTAATGAATGGTTTTGAGATTATTGACTTGATCTGACATTTGCTTTTTAAGGTACTGTTGGTCCTTTGCATCTACTAGGTTCGTATCCATGGATTTAGCTAAATGCAGATAAAAATATATGAAAAATCCAATAAAAATAACACACTAGCACAAAATTATAGAAATAAAACCAATAAAATTTAACAACTATTTACATAGCATTTACATTGTATTAAATATTATAAGTAATCTAAAGATGATTTAAAGTATGAGGGGATGTCTCATAACAAATACTACGATTTTGTATAAGGGACTTCAGCATCTTTGGATTTTGGTATGGGAGGGGAGTTCTGAATGCTGAGGGAAGACAGTATTATTTCAGATCAAGTGCAGTGAATTGATTCCACGAAGATGAAACCCATTAAAACACTATTCCAAAGTTGCAGGTAAGGAATGACGGTGACTTAGACCAGATTAGTAGCAGTGGAGGTGATGAGAAGGAGTTTGAATTCTGGATAGAGTCAAAAGGGTTTGTTGGTAGATTAGATGTAGAAAGTGAGAAAAGTAGAGGAGTCAGGAATGACTCCAATGTATTAGTCCCAAGCAACTGGAAAATGTAACTGCCATTCACACAAATGTGGAAGACTGTGGGAGAAACAGATTTGAAAGGGAAGATGAGGACTTTGGTTTTTATGAAATGGCTAGTAGGCGTTCAAGTGGAGATATTAAATAGACAAATAAACATATGAGTTGGGAGTTTGAGGATGAGGCCAAGCCTAGAGATTTAAAAAAGGACTCAATTATGTAAAGAATGAATTTATAGTCATTAGGCTGGATAAAGTCCTCCAGGATATCAGGACAGGAACAACAACAACAAAAAGGTCTTAGTGCTTGAAAGATTAAGAGTCCTGCAAAGAACACTAAAAATAATGGATCATTGAGATAAGAGAAGAATATTTTAAAAAGTATCCCAGAGACAAAGTGACAAACGTAGTTCAAGGAGAACATAATAATAAGTGAAAGAAAATGTGTCGGATTAGTCAAGTAGGATGAAGACTTAAAACTTGGGGATCAGTGATGAACTCTTCCAGAACAGTTCTGGAGTTGTAATGTGAGAAAAGTCAATTATAGTGGGTTCACAGGAGTGCAAGAGTTCTTTTAACAGAAACATAGTAGACCAAATATCCTGAAAAACTCTTCAAATGAGCTAAAACATTGATAAAATATGAGATATGACAAACATTTTTAAAATTTTATGGTGGACTGACGAGAAAGTAAGAGTTTTCTTGAGAGCCAACAATTTTTTAAAAAATTGAATCAGAGGTAAGTGCTGAAGACAATAGCTGTCTTGGAAGCATTTACTTGGTGGTTTTTCTTTCTTTCTTTTTTTTTTTTTTTTTTGAGATGGATTCTTGCTCTGTCGCCCAGACTGGAGTGCAGAGGCGTAATCTCGGCTCACTGCAACCTCCGCCTCCCAGGTTCAACTGATTCTTCTGCCTCTGCATGTAACTAATAATACAACGCTGCAAAAATAATTTGACAAATCCACTCTTATTTTGAGAGTTTTTTTAACAAAAAAGTCAATAGAGATGTGGAAGATTTGAACAGTTAAGAACCTTGAGCTAATCAACATATATATTGAACACTGCACCCAATGGTTAAATCATATATGTTTATTTTCTAAAATACATTTGTAAAAATTGACCTTATATGAGAACATGAAGACATTTTCAACAAATTTTAAGGATTTGATTTTTTACACACCCACATTTTTTAACTATAATGCTGTTAAGTTAGATACTGATAAGAAAAATATTAATAATTAGCTTGTGTGGTTAAAGTTTAAAAACCAACTCTTGTGTCAAGAAAGAAATTATAGGATAAAATAGAAAATGCTTAAAACTCAATAATAATAAAAACGTTACACATATGCTAAATAGTGAAACAAATGAAACAAGTGAAACAAAGTGAAAACTGTTCATACAAGGTAATGTGTAGCCTTAAATGCTTAGAAAAATAAATGAGTAAGCCAAACATTCAGTTACAAAATTACTCTGAGTTTCTCAATAGGTGTGTTATTGGTCTTTCGGGAAAAACAATTCTTTGTTGAGCAGGAATGTCCTACGCATTACAGGATAAATACCACCCTAGGCTTCACCCGCCTAATGCCTATTGCACTCCAGGGTTATTGTGAAAAGATAAAATACCTGCACACATTTTTAAATTCTACCAAGTAGGTGATGCTACCTCCAGTTGAGAACCACTGAATTAGACAAAGAACAAAAGACTAAACCCAGAGACAGACATGTGAGATAAGAGCAAAAATAAAAAAGAGTGAAAATTAATGCACAAAAATGATAAATTACAGGGTTCCAAAAACCAAAAGTTGTTTCTGGAAAAGTACTACTAGTAAAATTAGTATGAAAAGTTTGATCAAAAGAGATTTTTTAAAAAGAAATCAATATAAAAAGCAAAGCAGTCTACATAACTGTAGACTCAGTAGAGATTCAAAAAATAATAAAATGATACTATGAATAGTTTAATGCCACTAAATTTGAAAAGATAAAATAAAATATATATATAAATATACATATGTACATACATATGTATCTCATATATATAAAATATGTGTGTATGTGTCTTTATAGTCAGGAGGAAATAGAAGATACAAATGTTCCTAAACCAATTTGAAAAGTTGAATTTGTATTTTTAATCTTTCTTACAAATAAATAATTTGCCCAGACTATTTTTAGGCTAATTCTACAAAACATATATACATTTTTTGTTATTGTTTTTGGAGATGGAATCTTGCTCTGTCGCCCAGGCTGGAGTGCAGTGGCGCAATCTCGGCTCACTGCAACCTCGGCCTCCCAGGTTTAAGTGATTCTTCTGCCTCAGCCTCTCGAGTAGCTGGGACTACAGGCACGTAACACCATGCCTGGCTAATTTTTTGTATTTTTAGTAGAGCCAGAGTTTCACCGTGTTAACCAGGAAGGTCTTGATCTCCTGACCTCATGATCTGCCCACCTTGGCCTCCCAAACTGCTGGGCTTACAGGTGTGAGCCACCATGCCCAGTCACATATATACTTTATACGCAATTTCCAAGAGGTCTGAACAATAAGAACATCTCTCCAACTCATTTTATGGAGCTGGCATGATCTCAGTAACAAAACTAGAAAAGCATAAGTGTGAGAAATTAAATTATAGGCCAATTTACCCATGACTGTTACGGCAAAAATCCTAAATAGAATATTGGCAAACCAGGCTGACAAAGTAAATAAGCAAATATATCACAGTGTTGAGTTTAACCTAGCCGTGCAAGATTGGTTTACGATTAGAGAATGAAAGCATATATATAAAACCATATTAACAGGTAGGGAAAGGTATGTTATTGTCTCCATAGACATAGAAAATAGTATTTAATAAATTTAACATCCATTTATGATAAAATTACATAAGTACATCATAAGCTGGGAGTAGAAGAAAATCTCTTTCACCATTTAAAGATTATCTATAAAATGTTACAAACATTAATCGTGAAACATTAAAAGTGTTCCCTTTAAATTTGGACCAACACAAGGAAATTCACTACCATTTTATCTACCTAGTACTGTAATAAATGACTTAGCCAGTGAATATACCTAGAAAACTTATAAGTCATAAGGATTGGTAAGGAAAGCATAAAGTTGCCAGTATCTGTGCTTTTTATGGTTGTTGATAGCTGAATGCACAAACAGATCACCAAAAAGAGAACTTAACGAATATGCTGGAGATGACACCAATACAAAATTAATGTTGCTAACTAACAGGTAGGAAATGAAAATACAAAAAATAAAAGCTACTATTTCCCTTATATCTATATCTGTAAATATAATATCTATCTGTATCTATCTATCTATCTGTCTATCTATCATCTATCTCTACCTAAATTTAGATCTATTAGTGTTTGCTTTGTTTCCTTATTCAGCTCCTTAGAGACCAATATTTTTACATTTTAATCTCCTTTGTCTGTGTTCATATTTGTCACTTTCTTTCAAATCCTTTTCACTATTTCTCCGTTTATTTTTGACTACTAATTTTTTTTTTTTTTACCTTATCTCTCTCTTAAGTCATTAAGTTACTTTTTTGGTTTTTGTGTCTCTTCAAACTTTGTCCTCAATTCTGAAATAACTTTTTATTTCTGGTATTTGCCTGAGCTTTGTCAGCTAATTTCTGAAGTTTTGTGACTAATTTATGTTGCCCATTTTCTTACAGTTTCCTAGCCCATTTTGAATAAGTAAGTTATGGTTTTGATCCATTTTTGGGTGCGTCTGTCAAGTATGCTTTTATTGTACATAAAGATGTTACTGTGCTTTCTTTTTCCTCAAAATATCTTCATATGGGATTTGATTTTGAGAGCTTTCTGTTTGTCATTATGAAATTGATTTTTCTGAACTTTTAAAAGGAGGTAGTGTTTAAGATAATTTTTCTAATTTCACGAGGTCTCTCATTTGGTGTTTTCTTATAATGCTCAGAAATAAAACAGCAGCTTGTTTTTTTGTGAACTTTGTTTCTGTCCCCTTTTCAATTTTATCTGGACCTTTTAACGCCTTCCATGTTATCAGTATGCTGCTCAATTTTTATTCCACTTCCACTAGTTTCTCTTCAAAGAGGGCTCTGTCTGGAAGGGAACCCTGGGTTGGTGCATTTCTGCAATTCTTAGAGGCCAGATGGCTTCAGCTCCTTCATCTTTTTATGGTGTGTCCCTTGCACTCATGGCTATTACACTTGACAAAAACCCTTCCCAGTTTCAGCCACTGTTAGAAAATTGGCCCTCCCTCCCTGCCTATAAATATCTGCAGGCTGTTTTCAAATGTTTCTCTTCCCAGGTAAGGAAGATACTGTTTTCCCCCACCCTTTACTTCTTCCTACACAAATGCTGAAGCCATGAAGTCTTGTTCCCATTAAAGGTTTGTTTTTACTTGCTTGTGTTTTAGGGTTCTCTTGAAATTTTTATTGAAAAATTTGTGCATAGGATTTTAAATTTGGAATCTAGTTGTTCTATCTGATTTTAGATGGAAATGCATGGAGATCCAGGAACTATGGATGAATAGTTCCTCTGTCAATGCTATTATCTGCCCAGAATCATGTCTTTAAGTTTTTCAAGAGAAAAGAAGACTTCATTAATACTTTTTTTCCATGAATGTAATAGTGGAAAATGGTTCAACTTCAAATTGTGAGCATTTTAATATTGCTGAACTTTTTTTTTTTTTTTTTTTTTGAGACGGAGTCTCGCTCTGTCGCCCAGGCTGGAGTGCAGTGGCGCGATCTCGGCTCACTGCAAGCTCCGCCTCCCGGGTTCACGCCATTCTCCTGCCTCAGCCTCCCGAGTAGCTGGGACTACAGGCGCCCGCTACCACGCCCGGCTAATTTTTTGTATTTTTAGTAGAGACGGGGTTTCACCGTATTAGCCAGGATGGTCTCGATCTCCTGACCTCGTGATCCACCCGCCTCGGCCTCCCAAAGTGCTGGGATTACAGGCGTGAGCCACCGCGCCCGGCCGCTGAACTTTTACTATGTGGACCATTTGACCTATTCTTTGTAAGCAAGAATGGACAGAAGAGCTAGGCTAATTTAAGATGAGAAACAAAGTAGAGATCATATATCCTTGGCTCGGATTGTTTTCCAAACCCATTTCAGAAGCATTTGAGAGTAACAGCTGAACTGTCATGCCATGCCCTCCCTATCTTGTTAGTTTGCAATAAAGATGGTAGAGTGGCCTCGTGCTTCCCTAGGAAGAAAGCCACCCCTTGTTGACCGAAGGCTTATAATAACTCAACCCAACTCTCCAAGACTTCTAATATGAAGTTTACTGTTACACAGAGCAGTATCAGCTTAACTATTCCTAGTAATGTTTTTGCCTTAAACCTGGGACTCTGCAACATACATGGAACTCATCACAGAACCTTCATATTTAGAGGACCATCTTTTGGATAAAGTTGCGCAAAGCTCTGACCAGAGCTTTCAAAATTCCATGTATATGTACTGTATCCGTCAGCATTCTAACACATTCTTGAGATTTTCTTCCTCTGGAACCACTCTCAGTACCAAATTCTGTATTAGTCAGGGTTCTCCAGGAAGGACAGAGCCCATAGAATATGTGTGTTTATGCTGTGTATGTATGTGTGTGTATACACACACACACACACACACACACACAGAGAGTAGTCCTTCCTTATCTGCAGGGGAAACGTTCCAAGACCCCCAGTAGATGCCTGAAAAAGCAAATAGTACCAAACCCTATATCTCATGTGGACGAATTTCTTTGTCTTTCTTTACAACTCCACAGATAGAAGGTTGATTCTGACTGTAGATCTCAGCAACCCCAGCATGTGATTTTTTTCCTTTACTTATAAAGTTGAGAACTTTTACATTTTCACTTAAATTAACACTTTTTATGGCTTCTCTTTGGCTTATTCGAATTGCCAACATCACAACTGTTGCACCTTGGGACCATTATGAAGTAAAATAACAGTTTCTTAAACACAAGCATTGGGATACCACGGCATTCAATCTGATAATGGAGATGGCTACTATGTGACTCACCAGTGGGGAGAATACACAGCGTGGATCTGCTGGACATAGAGATAATTCACACATTCCAAGTGGGACGGAGTGAGACAACACAAGATTTCATTATGGTACTTGGAATGAGGTGCAATTGAAAACTTATAGATTATTTGTGAAATTTTCTACGTAATGTTTTCGGACTACAGTTGATTGCAGGTGCCTGAAACCATGGAAAGTAAAACTGAAAATAAGTGGGGTCTACTGTAGATCTATCTCTATCTATCTGTACACATACACACACACCTTAAAATGCATACACACATCCTATGGGTTCTATTTATAGAAGAAAATTAATTATAAGGCACTGGCTCATGTGATTGTGGAGGTTGGCAAATCCAAACCTGTGGTGTGGGCAAGCAGTCTGGAGACCCAAGAGAGCCAGTGGTGCATTTCCAATTGAAAGATTGTCTGACGGAGACCCAGGTGAACCAATAGTGCATTCTAATCCAAAAACTCAGCAGGCAAAGACCTAGGTGAGACCATGATGCGGATGAAATCTGAATGTAATCTACTGGAGAATTTCCCTCTTGCTCAGGGTAGCCAATCTTTTTGTTCAACTGATTGGACAAGACCCACCAGCATTATGGAGAGGAATCCACTTCCTCAAAATTCACCATTCACCAATTTTAATGTTAGTCTCATCCAAACCACCCTCCAAGTTGACATATAAAATTAACCATACATTCGTCATAGGTTGGTTCAAACTTTTAGACTAGACATCCTTCTTAGCACCTAACTTGAGACTTAATTAATGAAACAAAAACTTCATAATTCTCAGGGAAACAGTGATTTGTCTTCCATTTATAATTGAGTCACTTCTGTGGGGATTCAGGAAAGAATAAGCCAAGAATGGTTCTCAAATTGCTACCATTCCTGTATTTTCTCTTTAACCCATTGTAATTATGTATTTATTTGGGGCTAACACACAGACATGTATGTGATACAACATATTGTGGTTACAGGTTCACTTGATGGTAGTTACAGATTTTTATTTCCTGCAGAATGAACTCAAATTAATATGCAATGGTGTTATTATATCTTAAATACATTCCAGATCTCATTTTCCATGTTTTATAAAAGAGCTCCCCTTCTTTCCCTAAATTTGCATAATTTTCTTATTTTGTATATGCACATTATTTCTGTAAAAAATTAAATCTCTTCTTTTTAAGATTCTCCAAAACAACATAAATTATGTGGTTTTTTTCCTGTAATCCTTATATATTATTGGCCTGTAATGGAAAGAAGTATCAGTCTGAGATCAAGAAGGAAGGACTGATTTAAATAACAAGCAACGCTGTGTACCAATGTAAACATTTATTAAATTCGAATCATTCTTATCCCAGTAATTTACATTCATTTCTTGCATATATGGGTGCTTAATCTGCATGAATTGACGGAACAGAGAACTTGTGGTAACAGTAGCTTGAAGTTCAGTTTTTTGTTGTTTGTTTTTTAATTGAGACAGGGTCTCTCTATTGCCCAGCTGGAGTGCAGTGGTGCAGTCATGGCTCATTGCAGTCTTGCCCTCCTGGACTCAAGCAATCCTCTCACCTCAGCCTCCTGAGTACCTGGGACTACAGGCACACATCATCACACTCAGCTAATTTTTGTATTTTTTGTAGAGATGGGGTTTCACCATGTTGCCCAGGCTGGTCTTGAACTCCTAGGCTCAAGAAATCCACCCTCCTTGGCATCCCAAAGTCCTGTAATTACAGGTGTGAGCCACTGTGCCTGGCCTCAGTTTGAAGTCTTTCTTCGTTTTACCCAATACTACCCATCATCACCAATGTAATGGTACCTAACTGATTGTGACTTGACAAAAAGAGGACAGACTACGCATGTCTCTACTTTTGCTGTGTTGGTTCCTCAGCTGCCTCTGCAAAGAGAGTCTTTATGGTTACTTAATTTTGAAGGAAGAAGTTCTAATCATTGTCACTGATAAGAGCATGTATCACTAACTAGCTGAGCTAACCAGCCACATATTTGATGCCAAAGTAAGTATCCAGTTTGATTGCTAGGTGTGCATATGGGAGTTGTCTGATAAATAAAATAATTTATTAGAAAACAAGAAAGCAGACTATCCAAAAAGCCATATTTCATGTGATATAGATCCAGGAAAAAAATCATTTACTAAAATATAGAAAATTGCTTATATTTGGAGGCCACCATAATTTAAATTCCTGCTCTATTAATTTGAAATATTCTCCCTAAAAAACTGATCTTTTTTTGAAATGTTTTCCAATTCCTCTCTCATATATCTGTTGGGAGAAATACATATATGTTTAATGTGCTTGGTGAAAATCCACATTGAGATTAATGAAGTCATGTATAATGAATCTACATGAAATAATTCAATTATGAGAAAGTGCATTTGGATGAATCCAGGAAGTTTACTATTTATTTTCCTTAATTAATTTAATGTCAAGAGGGCTTCTTACAAAATTTATGAGACTCTGTGAACTTAATTGCTTTTCCCAGATTTTAATACCATACGGCGAATGTATCTTCCATAAAAAATTGAAATTGTTTTCCTCATTTTGATTTGCAACAGTGGTATTTATCAGGCTCTGTTTTATAGTTCTGTAGTATATTTTATTTCATGAGTGCTCATTATTGATAGTTATTAGCAATTTCTTTCAATTTTAAAGTAATTATAAATGATATATAATACGCATTTTTACTTCAATTCAAAATAATGAATGAGAGGATAGTACTATTCTTTTTAGTTAGTCTAAATGTATACAGGTTGACTTTATAAGGACACAAACATTCCATCTTCACAGTGATGTTAGAAATCACTGAAGGGTTAACAGTTGGTTGTCGCTATTGTCTGGGATTTTAAAATCTGAGAATGCCTCAACAAAACAGCGCCAAAGATAATGTTTAAATATTAGTGTTTATTAAAGTCATCCAAGAAACACTGCCCAGCCTTTAGAGTTAACTGCTGTTAGATTCAGATTTCTTGATTAAAGCCGGAAGCAATTTAAAATTTTAAAGTTGGGCCAGAGGAAGGTCTTATTCATACCTTTGCCCTAACAGAAAGCGAATTCATATATGCCACACCAAATTATGGGCATATATTTATAATATTGAAAACTAATTCTATTTCTTTGTCTTTAAACATCTTGTTCAGTAAACCTGCTGAATACTGTGCAAAGGATTTGGATTTTTGTAAAATCAAGAACTCTTCAAGTATTTCCTCTGCCAATCAAGTTTTCATTTCTGTTCTGAAGACTCAGTTATCTTTTACTTCTTACATCAGTTAGCTATTGCTGAGTAACAAATTACTCTAAAAGGTACTGTCTTAAAACAACAATCATGTATTATTTCTCATGAGTTTACAGGCTGGCTGAGCTTGCAAGTTTACAGGGTGTGCTGATTTTTTTTTTTTTTTTTTTTTTTTTTTTTTTTTTTAGATGGAGTCTCTCTCTGTCGCCCAGGCTGGAGTGCAATGGTGCAATCTCAGCTCACTGCAACTTCCATTTCCTGGGTTCAAGCGATTCTCTTGCCAAAGCCTCCTGAGTAGCTGGGATTACAGTTGCCCACCACCACACCCAGCTAATTTTTGCATTTTTAGTAGAGACGGGGTTACACCATATTGGCCAGGTTGGCCTCAAACTCCTGACCTCAGGCAATCCACCAGCCTCAGCCTCCCAAAGTGCTGGGATTACAGGTGTGAGCCACCACACTTGGCTGGGTCTGCTGATCTTGGCTGGGCTTGGCTGGCCAACACTACACTCATTACCACTAAGTAACAAACAAATCCAGATTTGTTCTCATCTCTGGAAGTTCATCTGAGACCCATTCACATGCATATCTGGCAGTCAGGTGGCTGTTAGCTGATCCAGGATGGTCTCAGGCAAGAAAATTTTCTGTTTCATATGTCTCTCATTCCTCAATAGATCATCTGTGTCAGGAGTCCCCAAGACTGTTCCTCAGAGTCATTGATTCTAGCAGGAATCACAGGACTTCTCATATACTCATACCCATGGCTATGATTTATTATAGGAAAAGGATACAAAACAAAATTGGCAAAATCAAAAGGCATGTGGGGCAAAGTCCTGGGAAAACCAGGAATAAGCTCCCAAGAGATCTCTC
The DNA here is from genome assembly GCF_029289425.2 of Pan paniscus. Taxonomy (NCBI): domain Eukaryota; kingdom Metazoa; phylum Chordata; class Mammalia; order Primates; family Hominidae; genus Pan; species Pan paniscus. The sequence goes on from NC_073271.2 coordinate 22,965,305, forward strand.
TCAGTGGAATTACACAGGATATGTTTTATTCTCCTGGCAATGAATTGTAACCACACATTTGAAATGTTGTCTACCAGGGAAGTTCATTGGAGATTCTGTGTCCAGAGTTTGTATTAGGGGCTGGTTACATAAGCACCCTCTGCCTGGCTCATACCAAAACTCCAGAATCTCAGAATGGCAGCAAGTATTCAGCATAAACCATGCGGTTTGCACAGTTTAGGTCTAGTGAGACAATCTTACCAATTAGAGTGGTGGGAACATTCCCAAAATCCAAGTTTCCAGATGCCAGCTGAGGGCCCATCTTGCACGTAGGTGTTTCCAAGGATAGCAGTCTCAGGCTTGCTATGTTAATGCTTTTCTGGATATTATCCCAGGCTTGTATTCTGGTTAAGGCAAAGTTCCAACAGGCAAGTGGAAGCTCAAAAAGTCTCTTGAAGCCTAGGCTAGGAATTGGCATACATTGACTTCTGACATAACCTATTGACTAAAATGACTTTCAAGGTTCAAGAGGAGAGGAAACAGACTCAATCTCTTTATTGGAGTGGTTCGCAAGACCACATCATGAAGGGTATGGATACTCATCATTTGGGACCATAAATGCAATTAATCTATCATGCTTCCCAAACTTTAATCCTTTGCCTTACAGTTTTGAGAAACTTATGACTTGCCCTGTCCTATCCATGCAGTTCCATTTCATAATGAGCTTTGATCACAATTTCTTTCCAACTACCTCTGGATAAGATTCTTAGCATTTTCCAAAACGTAATTCTCAATCTCGGTTCACTATGGTGTCTGTTGCAAATCTGAATGCCTTGGGTCAACTGTTTGGATTCTGTAATTTCTTTCTTCACTTGTAAAGTGTGGGTTTGCAATAAAACAGCCGCAACCTCTCGGGGATTTGGGAAATCACTCTTTAGGCAATCCAGAATGAATCTCCATCAACTTCAGCTCCAGAGACTCAAATGTCTACATTCTACTGATGAACTGCAGTCACTGTCACACCCAAGAGATTTGAAACTCAACTGGACTGAGTTCTCTAAATAGCAGCCAAATCCAGGACCAATCCCATCTCTAGGAGTCTAAGTCTGTAACTTTCCAAGAGCTTATCCAGAGCTTCTTGGGCGGCTGGTAGAGAATACTTTAGGAAAAATTCCAGGACAGTCCAGTACAGATCCCAAATTCTGGTTTGGGGAGAGACTAATTGCATGGAAATTAGAAATAATTGAGGCCCAACACTCATTTCCCTTGACATTTTTAGTCTAGTTATGTTCAAACCAGAGCATGTCACTAGTAGGAGAACTTGATGGCTTTTATTGGTAAAATGGCACATATGTAGCAGTTTCTTTTTAGTGGAGTACAGTCTTAATACCCAAAATAGCAGATATTAGCATGGACTTTAGAGGAACATTCCTCTTAGGACTCTTTCCCGGACAATATAATTCCTCCCCACGACATTTCCTTGGCAGGACAATCTGACTAACTTTGTCTCAGCCCAGACATGACAACACTAACTGCTCTTTCTCCTGAGCTAATGATCTTCTCTCTCTCATTACCTTCTTCCCACATTCATTTGGCCTTACTTTTAAAGCTAATTCAACAATGTCATCCCTGATATAATGACTCTTGAATAAAGCACCATTCCTTTCAATGAAGAACTGTGTATAATATTTTAAAGGTTGAAATTTTGAAGTGAATTTTTTATTAAAAAAAAACTTTTTGGTTCTCAACAAACACTGTTAAGTGTATAATTTAATATTCAAAGTAAAGATACACAATTGAAAAGATGCTTATATTTTATAAAAACTAGTCTATTCTCAGTTAAGACCTCAATAAGTTTAAAGGGCAAAATAGTTTTTTTTCTCATCTGAATGACATGCTTTGCTAAAATTGCCCAGAAGACAGTATTTGTCTGATTGTGCTTCAAGTAAATTATTTTAAAATAAATATCTAGCTTACATTTGAGTACTTATTATGGGGGAAAGGCATTACATAGAGGACTTTACATATCTTATCATATATATCAGCCATATATTAAGTAACCTGTTCAGGGGTACTATTTTGCAGATGAAAGCCTCAGACTTACGGAGGTTTAGTAGCTTAATCAAGAACAGACTGAAGTTGAGGAGAGCCAGGTTAGCACTGGAATTCAGGTCTGTCTGACTCAAGAGACCAAGCCTGACTTAAAATAGTCAATATACTTGGATGTATTCCAAATATCAATACAGGCATGCATGTGCACACACACACAGATTTAGACAGTATTTGAACACTTTAAAAACGTTATCCCCAAAATGACTTTGTGATTCTGAAAACAAGATTATTTAATATGTTAATCATGTGCCATAACTCTAAAGAAGCCACTTAAATATGTTATACTGACTATATCCTGGAATGTTCCCTCAGATTCGAAGACTTAGAAGATTGTTGCTAAGATGTTATTTCTTTTTCCAAAATGATGATTCTTGGCAGGCAGAGTATGGTTTTATTCACAGGAACATTGTCTTAGGGAAATTTCTTGGTAGGAAAATTTTGAAGAGAATTTATAGAAAATGCTGCATAGAAAACTTCCTTTCCAAGGCAGGCTGTAAGAAGACTGGCCCTGTCAGAAAAAAATGCCTAAGAAAAGATTCCAAAATGAATCACAGAGACTTTCTTAAAAAGACTATAATAAATATTACAAACATACACCCTCACAGAGTGATGAATTTCACTTTACTCAATGGAATTTTATCAAAAGCATAATAGAGATATGCTATTATGGTTCTTTTCTTTGTTTACTTAACTATTTCTGGTAGGTCTTATCCATGAACTTGGGTAATGGGAAGCCCCGAATAGGGGGAAATATATTGTTATTTAGATAAAATAATTATGGGTGTATTAACTTGATGACTGCATGAACATCAAACATTGACGTTAAAAAGATATTTTCGAAAGTAAAAATGTTTTCCCGTTGAGATCTTTGGAAGAGACAGAAGTGGTAACCCCCAAGAAGGCACTTTGATTTTGAGATGCATCAATTTCCCACACTCCAGATCATCTAGAACTCAGAGTGCTGTTAAAGGAAGACCCTCTAGTGTCCAGGGAGCATGATGGAACATTAGTGAAAGTCATGGAACCAGGTATATGCAATAGTTCAGAGAGAGGAAGTAAGACTATCATTCTACCTTGGCACAATAAAAATACTAGCTAGCACTCATTTGAAGCTTGTTGAAATCCAAGAACTGTATTAGGTATATTGAATGTATTAACTTAATACATTTCTAAAGTACTTTTTTCTCTCCCTTTTATAGATTCAGAGCCTGAGGCAATAGATTAGGTAACCTGTCTCTGCTAACACAGAGTCAATGTAATATAGCCACTTGAACACTGGCATTGTTCTTTTGAATCTTTTCATCCTATTCACTCACTATGCTGCGTCTGAAATAACATCAGAGCTGACGGGTTTGAGCACTTAGCTTTGAAATCACCTTTCACTATTAGAGGCCCAATGCACTCTCCGTCACACTAGAGCCACCTATGATCCTAGACACATCCTACAATTAGGAAGAGAGGAAGAAACTAAGAAGAACTGAATGTTCCCACCAAGCCCAAATTTGTGTCACTGCAGTGATATTCCAGGCAATATAAACCTAAGTAGTGCAGAAAGAGTAGCCCCTTGAGAAATGACCTACTGCACCCAAAACCTTTTCCAAATCTTGGCCAAACTACTCCACGTCATCAAAAAGAAGCCAGAAAGGAACTCCAAGGTCAGGACTCTGTGCACCACAGCCATCTTCTTACTACACATATCTCTTAACATTCTATTCTATTTTTCTCCTTTTTTTTTTTCCTTTTCCTGGGATGGCTTATGTCCTGCCAATTCTCTTTCCAAAGTCTTTCTCTCCTTGAACTTACTGCCAAAAGGCATTATTAAATGTGCTTTTCCACACTGGAATGGTGAGGGATACAACCAGAAGAAGGAGTCCTTATCCTGTCTCTTTTCCTTCTGATATTTTCCTTTGCATTTATGATGACTATTTTCAAACTTATACTCCCAGTGACTGCTTTCTGTGCCAGTTCTCTCATTTCTACCCATATCCCACTTTCAGAACTTAAGATCTGGGATTTTTGCTTGAAAGACAGTTTCTACAAAACAACTTATTTTCCAACATTCAAGCAACAAGTTCAATAACCAGAAAGCAAACATAAATAAATTCAAACTTCTAGATACAACCTTACATTAGGAAAATCCAATGTGGAGCACAGAGGTTTCAGTTATGTGATGTGCTTGGTTCCCCTCATCATTCCCAGCCATTTGGAGAAACATTTAAGATGACCTTTCCAAGAATAATTCTCTCAGATGACAACCACCAGTAGGAGAAGTCTTTGGAAGGTCTCCTTGGAGAACCATGGGCTGTATTCTTTGTTAGGATACCTCTCTAAGCTGCAAGCTATTAATTCAGATTTCCTTCCCATGCATTGTGTCCTTGTTTACACAGAGACTGTTTTTCTCCAACTATAAGAACATTTGGTTTGTAATTCTGGAGGGCCACATGTTTTAAAACTGTGTTTGGAAAATTTCCCCAACCTTCATGATTTTCATTTTCTACCTTGCAAAGTGAGCAGCTTATACCAAGCCATTCCAGTTTAGCACCATAGTCCATATGCAGAGCTTGGGCTGTGTTAGAATGATAACATTGAGCTATATTTTAGAAAAAAAATATGTATAGAAAAAAAGAAGAATTCATCCACTTAGATGAGTCAGGTGTGCAGATATGACCATTCAGGCAGCACAACACCTAACTGTCATTTTTTGACACTATGAAAAATTTTTTATGAAGACATAGTTAAAGAATTCTGCCTTATATGCAAACAAATACGTATATACCAGTAGAAAGCTTAAATGTGGATGGAGTTCAATTTCTCTAAATTTATGTTTTAGGACCATAAAATTAAATATCAACAGAAGTTAGGCTCCAACCATTTCACACTTCAATTTCTTCTTATTTACCAACATATTATGTAATTTTTACTTCATATCTAAAAATGTTTTCTATCATTCATTTATTGAAATTGCAGAAGAATTTTTTATATTTTCAAATATAATTTTATGTAATTTCCCCTCTGTGTAAACAATTTATGCAGATTCAGAATCAAATAATGATAATCAAGGTTTGAGTAGTGATTTACCTCTCTGAACACATTGACCTGTCTCTTGTTAAAAAGCACATCAATATTTGCTGAGTATGGGATATTTTAATATAATGAATTCAGGGTTTTAAAAATCAAGGATTTCTAGTGTTTGAAAAAAAAATTAGAAAATCAGGCCAGATGCTGTGGCTCACACCTGTAATCCCAGCACTGTGGGAGACCAAGGTGGTTGGATCACTTGAGGTCAGGAGTTCAAGACCAGCCTGAACAACATGGTAAAACCCCATCTCCACTAAAAATACAAAAATTAGCTGGGTATGGTGGTGGGTGCCTGTAATCCCAGCTACTCAGGAGGCAGAGGCAGGAGAATTACTTGAACCTGGGAAGCGGAGGTTGCAGTGAGCCGAGATCATGCCACTGTACTGCAGTGGAGTGAGACTCTGTCTCAAAAAAAAAAACAAAAAAAGAAAAATCCAAATATTCTGGAATTCTCTTCAACATTTTGACTAATTACCACATGGCCTTGTCGTAGTCCTAGAATGTCAGTACTTGAGGAAACTTCTGGTTGGAAAAGCTTTTTTTTTTTGCACTTAGGACTAAATTTCTCTTTTTGGTTTGATTTTTTTCCTCTGAGCCAAATTTGAATAAGCCTGGTAATTTTTACCCAAGATAATTCCTCACATATTTGATAATAGCTATTCCATTCTCTATCAAATTTATCTTTACCGAATGTTTGTATAAGTCATAATAAATAAAACTAAAAAAACTAAAGACATGATTTCTTCAAGTTCATGTAATTAGACCCATGTTGTTATATTTTACATATTGAAAAGAAAAATAAAAGTAAAAGTCAGGACTAGGAAAACATTAGTAGAAAACAAAATACATATTTGTTTTTAAAGTTAAATTTCTCAATTAAATATTGTGAGCATATCAAATATCTAAGTGTACTATTGTATCATTCAAAAGTCTGCATTATACTATTAATATAATCTAAATGGTTTTAATAGTTTCTATTTTCAAAAGATCTAGTAATAGGCTTAATTCAGTATAAAACATCTACCATATCATTTTTATCTTTATTGATGAAACACAAGACATGGACAACTGACCCACTGTTTTACAAAAGTGATTTCTTTTTGTGATATGAGTGCTTGTTTAGTCTAAAAATAACAAAGCTAATGTTAAAAAATTTAATAGACTATTCTGTTGGCTTTGCTATAACAAATGGAACAGTATATCACTTCAGATGTACTTGTCATTATTGAACAAACATAAAGTTAATGAGATGGTGTCCTTAAGACATAAGTATAGTTCTCCAGATGGTAATGAATTTAGACTTTAGTCTCTCTTCTCGGCAGACTCTCGTATCTAATTTGTTGAGATTTTGCACTGCTTTCTTATGAATTATTCTATTTGACAGGTAATATGACATAAAAGGTTTCCTTGACAGGTAGTATTTTAGAAATGTAATATTTGTACCTTTTATTTTTAAAGGGTGGGCCCCTTAGATCATTTCCATAGATGAAGTAACATCATGAAAAAAATAAATGTTCTTTCCTGGCCTTCAATGTTACTGGTCTCCTATTGATGCGAATGTAAGTTATTAATGCATTATTTACATTGTTAGCAACCTTGATAATATACGGGGCATCTGAATTTATCTACAGCTTTGAACCATCATCTCCAAAGCCTCTCCCATGCTTTCTATTTTCCTTGAAAATCCTTTTCTGCCTTAACACATATTCACGTTTGTATCTTATTAGCTTTATTTTCTTTTTTTTTTTTTTTTGAGATGGAGTCTCGCTCTGTCGCCCAGGCTGGACTGCAGTGGCCCTATCTTGGCTCACTGCAAGCTCCGCCTCCCGGGTTAATGCCGTTCTCCTGCCTCAGCCTCCCGAGCAGCTGGGACTACAGGCTCCCACCACCACGCCCGACTAATTTTTTGTATTTTTAGTAGAGACAGGGTTTCACCGTGTTAGCCAGGATGGTCTCGATCTCCTGACCTCGTGATCCACCCGCCTTGGCCTCCCAAAGTCCTGGGATTACAGGATTAACTTTATTTTCATGTGTTTCATAACGCTGACTGCTAACCCTTGAGATCTGAACAGTTAAGTTTATTTATATTTTGTTTTCACATTTGTATTTGTCCCATGATTAACGTAATTGTTCTTGACTTGAGTTGTCTTGATCTTAGAAGTCAAGTTGGTGAAGGATATTACCAACAAATTACTCTGCTTAAAGTAGCTGTACTCAGTTTGGGCCAAATATTAGCCGTCAGTTACTGTTACCCGCAATTTGGGGGTCACTTCCTGACCTCTTATTCTTACGCACAACTGCCGTGGATATCAGCATCAGTGCAACTGGAACTGAGCGTGAGTGTCCAGCTAGGACTTGGCATGGAAGTCACTGACAGCAGAACTTGGCTCAGGATTTGTTTAAATGGAGTAGCTCATGTTGGACTACAGGAAAGAGGAAAAAGAAAATAAAGGAAACTTCTGCCTATTTTGGAGTTGTCTAGCAGGACAAAATGCTTGAAGCTTGGAATATGAAACAAATGAATTACAGAAGATTTTGTGATATGACATTAAAAATCAGAAAGCCTACATGATAAATTTAATTCCTTACAATGAAAAACCACCAATAGAAAATAAGTAAGTCAACAAATCAATCATGTTATTCATTTCTTATCTTTTTCCAGCATATCCTGAAATCTGCTCAAGGGCTTCCCAGTTTTCCCTTTCAAGTCGACTGTCAGCAAAGGATTCTGATTTTATCCAATGTAAATCCTTTCATACCCTTGTCTCTTGCTCTCAAATGCCTGGCTTCATACTTTCTGTCACAGATGTGAAGGTGTCTTTCTTCTTAAACTCTCCACTCACTGACTCTCTTGATCTTAATTTTTGTATTTTTAGTAGAGACGGGTTTCACCATGTTGGCCAGGCTGGTCTTGAACTTCTGACCTGAGGTGATCCACACACCTCAGCTTCTTAAAATGCTGGATTTACAGGCATGAGCCACCGCGCCTGGCCCCTGTGCATTCTTTTTTTTTCTTTTCTTTTTTTGAGACAGAGTCTTGCTCTGTTGCCAGGCTGGAGTGCAGTGGCACGATCTCGGCTCACTGCAACCTCCGCCTCCTGGGGGTTCAAGCGATTCTCCTGCCTCAGCCTTCCGAGTAGCTGGGACTGCAGGCACGCACCACCATGCCTGGCTAATTTTTGTATTTTTAGTAGAGACGGGGTTTCACCATGTTGGCCAGGATGGTCTCGATCTGCTGACCTCGTGATCCGCCCACCTCGGCCTCCCAAAGTGCTGGGATTACAAGCGTGAGCCACCGTGCCCAGCCCACTGTGCATTCTTAATTCAGATATTGGAGAGTGAGATCTCTCTGATGAAATTCACTGGACGAAGATTTTGCCCTGGATTACCTGATAGACTGGAGTTACCCTGTTAAATGTTTGTCTTTGATGACCAGTCTTGGTCCAGTCACTTCTGGGCTGAATGAACAGGATTATATGATAATAAACATTGATATCTACAGCCATGAAGATGATAAAATAGCTTCATTTAGTCAGGTCGGGGGGTGTTTCCAGCCAGGTTTTGAGTGTAAGTTTGTCATTTTCTCCTCTGCCATCAAATTTGCACATTCCCAGCCAGTGCTCCACCCATCTTGAGATCAAAATTTAAGAAGCATCAAAACATTCACTAATCAAGGTAAATAACATTTTAAGTGCAACATTTAAAATCAAAATTTATACAAAAAAATACATGGTGAACAAAATATCAAAATGTATTACTGGTTTTTCCTGTTCCTCAGGCTTCACTATGGCCTGGTTTGGCACTGATCCCAACTGCTCCAACTAAAATAAAATAAAAATGTGCCCTTTTTAGTTACAGTTTTGCTTGTTCCTTCCTGCAAGCCTACTAAGTCTATTTCTTTGAGGTCTATTTCTGCTGAATCTGTTTTGAAATGTAAATATTTGGACATTTAATTCTATATGGTTAAGAGACTTCCTAATTCAGAGCAGATTTTGTGATTATACATAGTTAGGAAAACTCTCACTAGATAGATTCATGGTTCTTGCTAAAATTGAAGGTACAGATAAAAGGAGAAAGAAGCAAAGCATAAAAAATTAGAAACAATGGGGTAAAAATGTGTTGGGGAATCATAATAGGGCTCAGGGCTACTGAGAAAACATAAATTTTCTCTCTTCCCCACCAAGGTCCTGATTACCCTTGAACTTGCCATATTATTCAATGATTTAGATGGGCTCCTCTTGGTTGAAACGTTTTTAGGAAACCAGGTTCTCATGATTCCCTCACACCCCTGTCTCGTGCCTCTTATTTTTTTATTGCCATTTTCTCTTTCTCCCACCTTCTCAAGAAACGTGTAATTCAAGGCTCAATCCTCAGAATTCTTGCTTTTCTTTTTCATTACCATAACAATCTCATTCACCCTCACAGTCCAATTCTCATCCCTACAGAGACCCCTCCAGAACAACACATCTCCAGCCCTGGACTTCTCTATTTCTAACAGTTCTTGTATTTGTTCTTTGTCTCTACTGCTCCACCTTACCTTCCTACATGTCCATATCACCTCACAGCTAGACCTGTCACCTCACACCTAGACCTGTATGTAGGGTATAAAAAATGTGCATGTAGTTGGCCAGGCATGGTGGCTCATGCCTGTAATCCCAGTACTTTGGTAGGCCGAGGCGGGTGGATCACCTGAGGTCAGGAGTTCGAAACCAGCCTGCCCAACATGGCGAAACTCCATCTCTACTAAAAATACAAAAAATTAGCCAGCTGTGATGGCGGGCACCTGTAATCCCAGCTACTGGGGAAGCTGAGGCAGGAGAATTGCTTGAACATGGAAGGTGGAGGTTGAAGTGAGCCGAGATCAATTGCGCCACCGCACTCCAGCCTGGCGACAGAGCGAAACTCCATCTCAAAGAACAAAAAAAGACGGGGACATGTAGTTAGCTCCAAAACCAGTCTTACTTTTTTACTTTATTGAAGGATATCAATGTTTTATTTGCTTGAGAGAAGTTAGTTAATATACAATTTCATTTATACAGTTTTTAAAATTTATTTTATTTTTTTATTTTTTGACACGGAGTCTCACTCTGTCGCCCAGGCTGGAGTGCAGTGGTGCAATCTTAGCTCACAGAAAGCTCCGCCTCCCAGGTTCACGCTATTCTCCTGCCTCAGCCTCCCGAGTAGCTGGGACTACAGGCATCTGCCAACACGCCCGGCTAATTTTTTGTATTTTTAGTACACATGGAGTTTCACCATGTTAGCCAGGATGGCCTCGATCTCCTGACCTCGTGATCCGCCCGTCTCGGCCGCCCAAAGTGCTGGGATTACAGGCGTGAGCCACCGTGCCCAGCCTATTTAGTTCTTATAGAGAAGGAATATGTTAAATGAATTGTTATCTTAAAATAACTCTTTAGGGAATGGTGAGATAGCTACAAGAGGTATCTGCTATTCAGGTCTGAATACCGTCTCACCTTTAAAGAAGAATATCCTTATAATGAAGCATTGTTCTTTCTAGCCTGTTCACTAGGTAGAGAAGCAAACATGACAGGGAGTAAATCATACATTTTTTTTTTCTGAGAGTATTTCTTTTTTATTTATTTATTTATTTATTTTTAATTTTATTATTATACTTTAAGTTTTATGGTACAAGTGCACAATGTGCAGGTTTGTTACATATGTATACATGTGCCATGTTGGTGTGCTGCACCCATTAACTCGTCATTTAGCATTAGGTATATCTCCTAATGCTATCCCTCCCCCCTCCCCCCACCCCACAACAGTCCCCAGAGTGTGATGTTCCCCTTCCTGTGTCCATGTGTTCTCATTGTTCAATTCCCACCTATGAGTGAGAACACACGGTGTTTGGTTTTTTGTCCTTGTGATAGTTTGCTGAGAATGATGGTTTCCAGTTTCATCTATGTCCCTACAAAGGATATGAACTCATCATTTTTATGGCTGCATAGTATTCCATGGTGTATATGTGCCACATTTTCTTAATCCAGTCTATTGTTGGACATTTGGGTTGGTTCCAAGTCTTTGCTATTGTGAATAGTGCCGCTATAAACATACATGTGCATGTGTGTTTATAGCAGCATGATTTATAATTCTTTGAGTATATACCCAATAATGGGATGGCTGGGTCAAATGGTATTTCTAGTTCTAGATCCCTGAGGAATCGTCACACTGACTTCCACAGTGGTTGAACTAGTAAATCATACATTTAACCAGAAATACATGTATTTGCTAACCTTGTTTCCTGATTCATTTATTTTTTTCAACATTCAATAAATATTTTTTTTTAGTTCCTACCATGCACCAAATAATATACTAGGCACTGGCACAACAGTAGGTTTTATAGTACAGGAGTGAATACAAGAGTCAAGAATGTATTTCTTAATGAGGCTCACATTTTAAGACAACTCAGCCATATTAGATGGCTATAGGTGCTCAAGAGAATAATAAAGTAAGGGAGATATGGAGTGAGGAGTTTGCAATGTTAGTTAAGATAGCTGAGAAGATGATATATGAGAAAAGAACTAAAGTGTAGAGTTAAACATGCAAATATCTGGGAGAAGCAGATTCTAGACAGAATAAAGAGCAAGGGCAAAGACTGAGGAGGAAGTGTGCTTGGCAAGTTTAAGGAACAGCAACTATGGCTAAAGCTGAGTTAATAGAGAAGGATATAGGATAAGAGTAATGGTGGGGGGTGGTCAAATCAGGTAAAGCCTTGTTGGACATTGTAAAGAACTTTGGCTTCTCTTTTGAGAAATTGGAAAGTATAATTCTGAACAAAGAACGAAAAGAATTTCCCTGTATTTTAACAGGATCACGCTGGTGAAAATTCATAATAGACTGGAGCCGAATGAGAATGCGGAAATGGAGGTAGGGATGCCTATTTGGAGGGTACTGCAATACTCCAGGTGACAGATGTTGGTGGCTTGGACCAAGCTGGTGGCAATAGAAGTTGTAACAGTGATTAGGATAGGGAATTCTTTGAAAGTAGATACCGTAAGATTTACTGATGATCTGAAGTATGAAGATATGAATGAAATGTGAGAAACAGAGAGGAGTTCAAAATAACTTTATAAATTTTGGACTGAGGACTTGGAAAAAGAAACTGCCATTTCCTTAGAAGGCGAAGCTTCAGAAGACACAGATTTTTGTTTTTTTGTTTTGTTTTGTTTTTAAGTAAGGGTAGTGGTAGCAGGGAAGGGAGATAAGGAGTTCAGTTTAAGACATGCTTATTTTGAAATGCTCTTAGACATTCAAGTAGAGATATCTAATTGGTAATTGAATAGAGGAGCCTAAATTTCAGGGAAGAGTTTTCAGCTAGAGATACAAACTTAAAAGTTCTTGATATAATAATGATATTTACAGTGAGAAGACGGAAGGAATCATGAAGACAGTTAGTGAAGATGCAGAAAAAGAAATACACTTTTTTTTTTTTTTAAGACTGAGTCTTGCTCTGTCACCCAGGCTGCAGTGGCATGATCTTGGCTCACTACAACCTCCGTCTCCCAGGTCCAAGTCATTCTCCTGCCTCAGCCTCCCGAGTAGCAGAGATTACAGGCACATGCCACCATGCCCAACTAATTATTGTATTTTTAGTAGAGATGGGGTTTCACCATGTTGGCCAGGTCTCGAACTCCTGACCTCAAGTGATCTGCCCGCCTCGGCCTCCCAAAGTGCTGGGATTACAGGCATGAGCCATGTGCTTGGCCAGAAAAACACAATTTTAATTTTATTTAATTTTTCTTTTTAAAAATTTATGTTTCAGATTCAGAGAATACACTGTGTGGGTTTGTTACAAGAGTACATTGCATGATGCTGAGGTTTGGGCTTCTATTGATCCCATCACCCAAATAGTGAACTTAGTACCTAACAGGGAGTTTTTTAGCTTTTGCTCCTTTCCCTCCCTCCCTCCTTTTGGAGTTTCCAGTGTCTATTTTTTCTATCTTTATGTCCATGTGTACCCAGGGTCTAGCTCCCATTTTTAAGTGAGAACATGTCACATTTGGTTTTCCATTTCTGCTTTAATTAGCTTAGGATAATGGCCTCCAGCTGCATGCATGGTGCTGCAAAATACATGACTTCATTTTTTATGGCTGCATAGTATTCCATGTTGTATATGTACCACATTTTCCTTATTAAATCCACTGTTGACAGGCACCTAGGGTTGATTCCATGTCTTTGCTGTTGTGAATAGTGCTGCAGTGAACATAGGCGTTCACGTGTCTTTTTGGTAGAATAGTTTATTTTCCTTTGGGAATAGTCCCAGTGATGGGATTGCTGGTCAAACAGCAGTTTTATTTTTGGTTCTTTGAGAAATCTGCAAATTGCTCTCCACAGTGGCTGAGCTAATTTACATTCCCACCAGCAGTGTATAGGCATTCTTTTTTCTCCAGAGCCTTGGCAACGTCTGTTATTTTTTGACTTTTTAAAAAATAATAGCCATTCTGACTGGTGTCAGATGTTATCTCACTGTGGTTTTGATTTGCATTTCTCTCATGATTAGTGATATTGGGCATTTTTTCATATGTTAGTTTTGTCCATTAAGACATAATTTTTAGAGATTAGGGATAGGAGACTGCGAAAGGATAGCCAGTAGGTAGGAGAAAATGAGAAATATGGTTCCTGGAAGCCAAGAAAAGACATACTTTCAAGGAGAAAGGCGTGATCCCATGTCAAATTCTACAGGTAGGCAAGTAAAATGAGGGCAGTGGGTGACTGACTGTCAGTTTGTCTCTCGGGTCACATTCCTAAAACTGCTTAAGAAAGGGCCAGTAGAGAAACGGATTTAAGAAGTGTGAATAATTTGCCTGTACATTTATCTGTTGTGTCCCAGAGTGGCTTCGCCTCATAAGGGTGTGTGAAGCCACGCTGGGATTTTCTTCCTTCCTCACAGTTCCAGGAGGGACCCGCCCAAAGTTTAGTTCAGAAGGATGGCTTTCCCCTGAAAAGAACTTTCCTTTGTTCGAAGATACATGTTTCTCCATCAGTGTCTCCAAACAAACCCTAAAGATTCATGACAGGGGAGCAGGATTCCTTCCAAGACCTCTATGTAACTTCTCAACCACCACAATGGGCCTCCGTCGGGTCTTTAGGGGAGATGAGAAACGTCCCCCCCTCAAAAAAAGGGTTATGCACTTGTGTTTTTTCAAGCTGTCATTAAAAAAAAAAAGTAAGCATTTAATAAGCAGCTACAAAGCAATTACAGACTGAAAGCCACCTCTTTATAAAGCAGCAGCCATAAAGACAATGGACACTGTGTAATGACAAAGCAACAGCTGCAAGATTCACAGGGAACAAGGAGGGCCATGCACATAAAGCATAAAGTGGCTGGAAAGTGTGGGTGCTGCTTTGCGTGGTTGGAGGGGGCCGTGGAGAGGCTTTATGAAAAAGGAGGGGGAAGGCAGGCTGCCAAAAGAGTTCTTTCTCTAGAGATAGCTAGAAAGAGAACATAAATAAACAGTGACTCATTCTGTGTGATGCTATAAACCTTGTCCAGCAGACCTTATTTACGTAGGAGAGAGGACTCTGATGACTCCAGTTGTTTGGGAGAATACGGAAGAACTATTGGATTGAGCCCTAATTTGACTCAGGTTACCAGTCCCTAAGACTGCCAGTTTTACTTTCTTTGGGAAATTTTAGGAAGAAAGCAAAATGCACGTAGGACAAATAGAGACTAATGTGAGATGATGACAATATCCAGAAATTCGTATTTAACTTTTCAAGGAACTGCTTATCAAACCTATTTCTAAATCTTTGAAACACATGGGATTTCTAGTTGAAGATTTCTGAACAAAGTCAACTGTCTCTTTTATTCAGTCAAATAAATCATATGCAAATTAGACACTAACCGACACTGTGCTCTTAATACAATCATGCACAACATATTTCCTGTCTATTTCTGTATCTGTCTATTTATCTCTCCATTCATTTATCATATATGTAAAAGATTGGAGAACATTTTGACATTTCCCTATACAAATAAATGCAGCCTATATTTCTGCTTGTTTCAGAGTTTCTCCATGAAACTACCTCAGAAATAGATTCTCCAGTTTGCACAAATAAGAAATCAAATCATAATTACATATGCTCTTTTCTGCTGATATTTATTTGGTGTTTTCATATGTCAACATTTAAAAAATGACAGCTCTTTTTCTTCCAGACTTATCAAGAGATTTTCCTTCTTTGGCCTAAATTCTTTCTTACAATGGTACAAGATTTAAGAAGAAAAAATTCACAAATACGTCCTGATGTCTACTCACTGGTTTACTGGTTTAGGGCTGATAGTGGCATTTCTTTTCTAGAAAACTGAAATTACACAGCAATTCAAGAAAGGACCACAATGGTTAGAGGCGAAATTCCTTTTCCAGGAAAGAAGCAGGACAGTACTGGCAAAGTGTGTCAACCTGGCTTTGCCCAGATTTGGAGCATGAATCAAGTCACACAGTGTGGCTTCTGTGTGCTCTACCCACTCCAACTATGAACTGATGTTTAAAATTTGACATAGAAATCATGTTAACAATGCCAAGAGTCATGATGCGAACACATGGAGACATAGAGGGCCAGAGGGGAACAACACACACTGGGGCCTTTTGGAGGGTGGAGGGTGGGAGTAGAAAGAAGATCAGGAAAAATAACTAATGAGTACTAGGCTTAATACCTGGATGATGAAATGATTTGTACAGCAAACCCCCATGACACAAGTTTACCTGTGTAACAACCCCGCACATGTACCCCTGCACTTTAAAGTTTTTTTAAAGCAAAACTCAACAAAAGTCCTAAAAATTACACAGCATCAAGGGAGTAATAGTTTTAAACCCTGAAAAGCTTAGTGATTTTCTTTTTTCTTTTTCTAGAGACAGGGTCTTGTTCTGTTGCCCAGGCTAAAATGCAGTGACATTAACAGCTCACAGCACGTTCTAACTCCCAGACTGAAAGGATCCTCCCATCTAACTCTCCCCAGTAGCTAGGACTAGAGGTGTGTGCTACCACACCCCCCCGCCCTTTTTTTTTCTCTTTAGAGATGGGGTTTTCCTATGTTTTCCAGGTGGTCTCAAACACCTGGCCTCAAGTGATCCTCTCACCCCAGACTCCCAAAGTTCTGAGATTAAAGGCGTGAGTCACTGTGCCCAATCTGATGATTTTCTTGTTTCTTGATTTTCTTTTATTCTTGTAGGCCAGTTACTGCCAAGTTGTGCTATCTCTACTGCTTGACAAGGTAGTAGCAGGGATATACTATTCTATCTTAAGAAACAGTGGACTGGAAATCTATAAACTATTCCTTTGAGCTTTTATTATTTGTCACTTTTTTGTGCCGAGCATGAGCCCTAATCTGACATAGACTCACCCACAGATGCCTACACAGCAATATACGTAAACACACACCAACACGCACATACACGCCGTCCACAGGAAAGTGTCACAGACTCCAATCAATCCACATTTCCCACGTCCACTGTTTCTCTGGCCCGAACCATCATCATCCTGCAGTACTGCCTGGTGAAGTGTGTGGTTCCCACAGTCAGACTGATGTGGTTTGAATGACAGTCAAACCAACCCGCCAAGGGTTGCTTGGGCGGGTTGCTTCCCCTTGCTCCTCCGCTCAATGTTAGTTTTAGCGCCTGCCTGAAAAGATTTGTGAAGACGAAGCTAATTCATGTAAAGTGTTTAACATAGGCGATGCTTAAGAAATATCACCTCTCATTATTGGAATGTGTATTGGTTTCCTACTGATGCTGAAACAAAGTGTCACAAACTTAATCGCTTACAACACCACAAATTTATTATCTTACAGTTCTGAAGGTCAGAAGTCTGATGTGGGTCTCACTGGGCTAAAATCAAGATGTTAGCAGGAGTACATTTACTTCTGGAAGCTCCAAGGGAGAATCCATTTCCTTGCCTTTTTCAGATTCTAGAGACCACCCACATTCCTTGACTCATGGCCCCCTTCCTCCATTTTCAAAGCAGCAACACTGCATCTCTCTGATCCATCTTCCATCATCTTTCTAATCACAGTTCGTAGAGGTTTTCTGGGACTTGTGTAACTACATTGAACCTTCTAGAATTATCTAGGTTAACCTCAAGGTCCACAACCTTAATCACATCTGCAAAGTCCCTTTTCTCTTGAAGATAACATATTCAGAGCCTCCAGGTTTGGGACATGGTGGACATCTTTGTCCGGAAGGATATTATTCTGCTTACCACACAGGGAGTGTTACTGATTATAAATCTGTATGAAAAATGTGAATGCATCTTCATTGTATTGGCTGTCCCATATGTTTCTATCCATTAACTCCTCCATTAACATCATGTTCTGATAGGGCAGGCTCTATGGTGATCAAGTCCATGCATGCATGAAACTGGAAACCTCATGGAGTTGTCCCACCATCATGGCTCAAAAAGCACAGCAAATTATTTTAAACTAGCCTTTGATACGGAACAGATACATACAATGATAAGATCTAGATATTGCACATTCACTTATTTGCTTTTTCAATCACTCAACAAATATTTATCAAGTGCTTAACATGAAAAAGCCACTCCACAAAAGGAAATCTCAATTTCTGGCAAGCTTTCAAAGCTATAAACTATGACATCATCCTTTCTCAAACAAACCAACCATTATAAACATCCCAGAATAGGCTTTATGAAGCCTTCTCTGGAGAAGGGCTCTTAACCTAGGGCATGTGCAGAGGCTCCAGTAGTCTGGGATTTCCTGTTAACCGCATGACAAATTGTGCATGTCTGTGTGTTTGGGGGGCAGGGGAGAAGGTCCATTGTTTTCATCTAGTTCAAAAAGGGGTCTATAATCCACCGAAGGTTAAGCGTGGCAGCTCCAGGGTATTACTGTTTAGGATGCTAAAGACCTTACTGCCCAGTTTCTCCATTTGGCTCCAGAAACTTTCCGTGAAACTCAGCAAATGGTATTAAGTACTTGGGCTCACCCCTTGAGTTACTCACACACCATCACATCCCTTGCTTTTCTGCTTCTCTCTGCTCACTTATTACACTACTGATGAGCGCGGATACCTCTGCTTAACTATGTTCTGTGTGACAAAGGAAGATTAAGAGTTAGACAATGGCAGAACTTGAAGATCAGTTCTTCAAGTTCTAAAGTCTCCTTTCCTTTTCCTACCCTGAACAATTCCTATTTTGATAGTCCCATTCCCTCTATTATCTACATCCAGTTATATACTATAAATCATGTGTGAAGAGAAGGTATGAAAACCTTCTGGGAAGAGGATTGTATTTAAACCTAGGACCTGTCCTTCCCACATCAAAAAAATAAATAAATAAAATCAACTGAAAAAGGAAGTAAACAAAGTGATATGCTTCTACATAGATTGAATAAAGAACCACGCCTTTCTGCTGCCCTCTTTCCAAAGCAGCGTGTTTGAAAAAGCATTACTTCTTTCAGAGTACAACACTTGATTCCTCTAGGTCAAGGCCAACCGTGGGTGGTTTGGGCTGTGCTCACATTTAGGAATGCCTCCAGTTCAGGCTCTGCAGACCTACTGCCTTAACTCTTTACTGCTCTTTCCTCCCCTCTGATTCCAAGAAAAGCACGAGGACACAACATTGAGTCCCATTTCTGAATATTTCAGTTGTTCTGTGTGGAAGGTGCTGCCACCCTTTCCAGGCCACCCTTCCCCCATCAGATTGCAGAGCAACCCTGACTGACCTTGAAGAGTCACTCCCAGGCCCTTGGATAGCTCACCCTGCAGAAGTCTCAAAGTGGGTGGAAAGTGGGCGATATGCCTTACGGAGATGTGTATGTAAGTCTATGCACTCATACACATTGTACGTGGTTGTGAGCTGAGCCCATTTATGGTTTTGGTATGTTTTCTTTGTTTCATCACTTAAAAGAGTGTTCTTGTCTCTCCTTCCCAGTCTCAATGGTCCCATTGCTCATTAAATCCCTTCCCATATACCTAACCCCATCTACCTGCATTTCCCGGGCATGACGTGAGCAGAAACTATGTCTTCATCTGTTGATTTTATGTCTTAAAATCCATTTAATTTTGCTGGGCTGGTGGTACCAGGAGCAGACAGAATGAGGGAGACAGAATGAGTTAGAAGTTAGCTAGAGCTGGGTTTCTAAGTGACCTCATTGAAGAGGATGAACATAATAAATATGTAAAATATCTGTGATTTTATAGCACTTTGGGGTTGTATAAATGAAAGAGTAAACTATACACTGCATTTTTAATTAGGAATTGAGTGTCCGCATTGAATGGATTCATTTTTATACAGGACTTTAGATCCATTAGATGATCTCTGCTTACCGCCTCGTCTGTCTGCAGGATCACATGATCACACATGATGTTACTTTTATTTTAATCCATTCGGAAAGTTTCCAGGAGACTGAGAAAGAGAAAATGCTCATCGGGGAGTTTACTCAACATTGCCTAGTTTTGTTATCCATAGAAAATAGACTGGTGGAAGTGGCCCGCAAAGTACACAACCAGGTCAGGATCCCACGCTCTGTTCAAATTCTGTTTTCTCGTTAGCAGCCTTCACATGACAGAGCCCTGGAGAAGGACAGCACTTGAGCAACTTTCAACTATCGCAGCATCTGCTAAGAGCCAGAGAGAGACTTGAGGAGAAAACGACTGTGAAACAAGGATGCAATGATCTCAAATTAAAAACAGTTACATGATTAAGGCAGTGGCCCGCTTACCACAGCCTCAGGACACACTGGAAAGCTTCAGCCATTCATTACCATTCACATGTTTTGTCCAAATGGCAAAACGTTTAGGAAGAAAATGTTAAGGTTCCAAATTCTAAAATACTTTTTCCTACATTGTTCAATTCCTGATTTGAAATAGTAGAAGGGGGAAAAACATTTCAGCTGAAACTGAATGCATTGGCAAGCTAGAGATTATCAAAAGAGGGAGAATGAAGAGAATTTTTTACAGGCACTGGTGGAGAGAATTATGCAACTTCCCACTACGCAAACTTTTGTAATTGTAAATTCTGCTACCTTTTAAGGAGAAAATACCATCAGCCTGCAACTTGAGAGCTTTTATGAGAACCAGGAAAGGGATTTTCCTTCACTCACATCTGTCTTCATTTGCTGAGTGTATGCTGCAGATTTCATGCTGTTTAGCTCAGTCTAAGAAGTAGAAGACAACTAGCATTAAATCAAGCAAATGCATGTGTCCTTATTTTTAAAAATTACATGAAAACAAGGCTTGCCTTGGACTATATGGTCTATTTTTCCCAATAGCAAAAGGTAAGAAAGTCAATATAAGCAAATTCACAGGATTGAAGTAGAGACTTTTTCCCATTTATGTGGGTGAAACAAAGGATTATCTTTCAAGGACATTTCTAGACATCTTTACACGTTTACATTTTTATATAGATAAGGATATATACCATTAAAATGTGCATGGATTTTTTATTTTGGTTTCTTCCATACTCAGGCATTTAGTATCGTGGAATCATAGAAACTTTGGTTTTATGATGATTTCAGCAGGATCTCAAACATGTTTTTAAAAATCACTTCTTTCAGATAATCCACCTCACGAACTTTGCTCTTTGATTTTATCTGTGCATCAATATTTGCTAATCACTAAATTTTCTAAACTAAGGTATCAATATTTCCAACAGGAATTTATCTGTTAACACAGGATACATGACAGATTGAGAGAACCATGTACATACAATTTATCTTTGGTGAATATTCCACAGACTTTATTTTCTCAGGTAATTTTTTTTTCCCAATTAGACCATTCTTAACATGCTGACCACTAGAATGAAAAGTGAAAACTTGAATCAGTGAACAAATACCAAATCTTGGGAACCATGATAACCCAAACACAAATCCCTGTGGATTGAAGGCCTGTATAGGAAGAGGTGAGATGGTTGTGGGGATGCAGCTATTAATTATGAGGGAGGTTCTTCTTCTTTTTGAGATGGAATCTCACTCTGTTGCCCAGGCTGGAGTGCAGTGATGCAATCTCAGCTCACTACAACCTCTGCCTCCTGGGTTCAAGCAATTCTCCTGTCTCAGTCTCCTGAGTAGCTGGGACTACCGGCGCATGTCAACACACATATATATATAGTTTAATAGAGACGGAGTTTCACCATGTTGGCTAGGCTGGTCTTGAACTCTTGACCTCAAGTGATATGCTCGCCTTGGCCTCCCAAAGTGTTGGAATTACGGGCATGAGCCACCGCACCCGGCCCCTGAAGATTCTTCTTAAGGGAATGTAATTTCTTTGTAGAAATGAAATATCATGTAATATAAAATTGGCAATATAATCTGAGTTCTAATATTACAGTTTTGGTTGTTATATTTAATATTTTTAACATGATTATACATCTTTGAATCTAACAAATATGCCTAATTGAAGAATAATTTGTACAGTTCTCTATTTGATATGGCATCACTTTAATTCTGAAATTCAAGAAATATCTTAGAACATTTGTAAAAATCAGCAGTTACGTTAACAATAATACAAGTAAGAAATCTCTCCTTGGCCCTGCCCTGCCTCCCCTGATCCCCATCTCCCTTCATTTGTGCCTTGTTTTCTTATCCTTCTTTTGCTCCTTCCTTCCCAACTTGAGCATAAACCTGCTCCTTAGTTGCTTTCTGTACTGGGGGAAACCTTTTGCTGTTTTCTGGAAGCAACAAATCCTTCTTAATTTGACAGGGTATTGTTGAGCCTGGAAGCAGCAGACAGTATTGTGTACCTGCCTTTATTAATCTGGGTACACATTTTAGAAGTTGCTTGGGTAATATCATGTGGGTTCCCTTTCATTTCCTTTCTTGGCTTGCCTTATCTCACAGTTCCACCCTTTGCCATGAATGTCTTCTCCTAACTTAGAAAAGAATATCTCATAAGGCAGAAATAAACATGAAGGCAAAAGAGAAGAATAATTTTTGGAGTGACGTATTTTAGCCAATTTTTTTTCATCTCTAACTGTAGTTTCTGAGATTCCTCCTGCTCCCAATTTTTAGAATCCCTTCTCTTCTTTTGTATCACATATAGCATTTATTGCACCATTTTTAAATAATTACAGACAATTATGTGGTATTTCAGTGTGTCAGGCACAGATCTAATAATAACATTTAATCCTCACAACAGCTTTACGGTTACTGCCTTCACTTTACAGATGAGGAAACTGGGGCTT
The DNA here is from genome assembly GCF_029289425.2 of Pan paniscus. Lineage (NCBI taxonomy): Eukaryota > Metazoa > Chordata > Mammalia > Primates > Hominidae > Pan > Pan paniscus. The sequence continues at coordinate 22,987,622 of NC_073271.2, forward strand.
GCATATGTTAAGTCTTACTCAAGGTCAGTCCGTTAATAAGAGATGGAGCTCAGAATCGTACTAAGTTGCTGAAACAGCTGAGTCTCTGCTATTAACTGCTCCTCCTTGATAATGACTTACCCAAGATAATGCAGCAATCAATAGATTAGACATTGTATCAGGAGTCTATGGCTTCTCTTATTGGATTAGTTCCTGATATGGTTTGGCTCTGGGCCTCCACCAAAATCTCATGTTGAATTGTAATTCCCAGTGTTGGGGGAGGGAGCTGGTAGGAGGTGATTGGATTATGGGGACGGATTTCTCCCTTGCTGTTCTCGTGGTAGCGAGTGAGTTCTCATGATATCTGGTTGTTTAAACGTGTGTAGCACCACCCCCTTTGCTCGCTTCCTCCTGCTCCAGCCATGTGGACATGCCTCCTTAGTCTTCGCCTTCTGCCATGATTGTAAATTTCCTGAGGCCTCCCCAGCCATGCTTCCGGTACAGCCTGTGGAACTGTGAGCCAGTTAAACCTCTTTTCTTTATAAACTACCCAGTTCTTTATAGCAATGTGAGAACAGTTCCCTTTAAAGTTTGTGAATTTGAGGCTTTTAGCATTATCTATTACACAATTAATGGCTTGTTTTTTTTTTCCTCCAAAATGACCAAATTAAGAGTAACTCTGTGGACCTTTGATGCTATCCAAAAATCTCTTTAGAGACTCTTGGTTAGGAAATTGTGCTTATAATCCCTTGGCTTCCCTTTTCTTGGTAGGAAGATAAACTCCTGGGAAACACACTTAGGTATGTATGTAATTAAATAAATTACTGCTAAGTGTTATAAAATGTAATGCCTATAAGAATTAATGTACTCAGTCATGACCCACCTAAGTTATTCACCTCTAGTCCCTGGTTGAATATTGGACATATAGGAAAGGCTCAATTAATTCTGAATGAATGAAACGACTCAGATTCACTCAAGGAAGCAACTTTGGTGTAGTTCTAGGTGTTAGAAAGCCTAAGTTCATGAATGGGATAAAATGAGGTATGACAGACTGAATACCTAACCACCTACTGTGGAGCTGTGCAGAGAACAAAGGCTCCTGAGCACCTGATGGACAAAACTCATGTCCCATTCTCCCTCCATCTAAGATGCCTTTGCTCTATTGACTTGGCCTATCATTTTTAGTCGGCCAAGGGAATTGAATCAATGCCAACAACTTCTGCCAAAAGGCAGCAGTGAACTTCAAAATATTTATCAATTAGTACAGGGTGTGCCTCAACCAGTCAGAATCGGCACTGGCTGTAAACCTGCACAGCTGTACTGGGGCTTACCTGCTGAAAATCAGCACTGCTTGTAAGCCCTGCAATCTCAAATCTTCCTAGAGGCCCATGGGTTTCTAAGAAGCTCCTCTCATTGCTATGAAAAGATCTAGCCCCTATACACATTTTTTTTAACCATCCATTTTAGAAAAATTCCTGGGAAATTTGTCAGAATCTGTGTAATCATCATTAATTTAGCAATTCTCAAAGGTAACGCAGAGTTCATCCAGCTGCAGCTTATTCCATTGATCACAATAATCCACCCCACCCAGAACTTTCCTCATGAAAGGAATCTTCTTGGAGTGGCCATCTGGATCATGTTATCCTAATCAGAGTGTAGAGAGCATACAAGGTGCAGACGCTCTTTCCACTGAAGAGTCAGGCTCACTCATTCTTGGATGTGCTTCCCCCTTTCCTTTCACTTCCCTCTTTCTTTCTTTTATCTCCACTGGAGAGGTATTGGATGATTTACTGACATTAAAAAATAAGACTATAATAAATTGTATTTTCTCTGAGTAATACGCACTTCTGAAAACTGCCACCCCCATTTCTACACATTAGGCCTGGGGTGGGGGTGAGGGGTGGCCTAAACTAAAAACAAAAACCTTCCCACTTGCAGATAATTGTCTGATGGGCAAAAGCTTCAGCTCATTCTTGGATTTTCCATATTGCAAACCGGTAGCCCCAAATTTAGTTTATAGCTTTTCTCTATGCTTTATTTCCAGGCATTTGTATGCACAGATCTATATACTTTCCCATGACCATATGAATGAAAAGCTTTCATTATCAATATAGTACAGTGAAAATGAAAGCACAAAGTTACGGGCAAATATGGACTGACCACTGGGGTATTAAAATATTTCTAACAAAATCTCTAAAGCCATTGAATTTTGATTTTTTTAATTGATAACCTAGATAAAGGATGAAAACTAGCATTTATCAATGGCCAAGTCAGTTAACATATTAAGATATTTTTATCCACACTTCTATTGTCCTTCCATAAAAATGAAATAATTAAAAGGCAATAAATGCAAATATAGTGTTCCATATTTCAAACTAGCATCCAAAGTAATTATTGAGTGTTTGATCTTTGCTCTGTACCAATATGATGAATCAACTAATGAATCAACAAATTGCAAACAGGAAATCTATATTTCTGTCAGTTGAGGAACAGGTAGACAGTGTATTTAGAATAGTAGAATATTTTCCAAAATATCAATTTAGAATCCAATAGGCTACAAATTAAGAGAAAACCAAAGTAGTGGCTTAAAGAAGTAAAAGATTTTCTGATATATCAAAAAATCCAGAAGCTGACAATCAAGGGTTCTTGCAGGTGTCAAGGGAGCCATCATGGAAGCAGGCTCCCTCAATTATCTTCTACTGCTTTTGATCTCATGGCCACAAAATAGCTACAGCAACTCCAGCCATCACATTCTCATTCTAGGCAGAAAGAATAGTTTTGGCAAGTGTAAAATGCCAAAGTTTTCTTCTCACTATATTTTACCATTCTTATTTGAGAAGAATTCTGCATGTCTCATTGGCCAAAACCATTTTATATGGCCAACCCCTATCAGCAAGGGAGAATGAAATTTTTATTTTAAATTTTGGTAAAGAGGAGTAAATGAATTTGGAACAGTGGTTGAAAATAAACTAACTCACAATATTTGTCACGTATGCTTCTGACCAACAAATAGACAGCTCTTTATGGATATAACATGTGTTTCCTCAGACCACACAGGTTTTGAAGCAAGAATATGAGTCACAATAAGTCACCATGAGTGTTTGTTTCTTTGACTCTTTCCCTTCCTCATGGTCTTCCAGACCTACAGAAACCTTCATCGTCCCTCCTAAATATTTCTGGAAGTCCCCAGAGGATGTCTTTTGCGTACTCATAAACTCAGCTCTGATAGATACTATATGTGCCCATATTTTCTTTCTGCCTGAACTGGCTTCATACAGTAATCAGAGTGGAGGCATCGACATATCTGAAAGCCACAGTTAACACTACTATATTGTTTCCTGTTGCTGCTGTTGTAGGTGAGATTATCCTGTAAAAAAAAAAAAAAAGCCACTCTCTGCAAAAGCTGTCTCACTGCACTCAAACCCATAACCTATCTAATGGAAGCTAGAGTTACTGAAGTCCATGTGGTGAAGCCATACTGTAGACGTGGTCAGTATTGCCTCTCAGCTTTGAATTCCATGGGTTATACCTTCCTCATTTGGTGCTCTCTGTTCCTGGGAGAATTTGGTTGGAAAAGTCCTTTTCATTTCTATTTTGTTCTACTCCATAGAGCTCAAGCAAAATGGCTTAATGCTGGAAAAAGGACCCCACACGAGACGTGCCATATTCAAATTTACCCTCCCTTCAGTTATTGGGATATTTTCATCAGGCCAATCTCATAGGCTTTGCATTTTATTTGTGGATGACTTTTTAAAAATCTTATGGAGCTCTTACACAAGCTTTGCATAGATACTTGACACCCACTGGTTTATTTAAATCAATGGATAAATTCAGTTTAGGCTGCCAAGCTGGCATTACTAGACCAAAGGTAATATTACTAGACCAAAGGTAATTCATGCTAAGTTCAGTATATCTGCCTTCATCTTAACCCTATCCACAGCCATCCCCTCCTATTCATATTTCAGGTTGTCGGAATTCAAACTGGTCTTACTATCCATATGTTAGGTTGTCAAAATTCAAACTGGTTTTACTATTCAAATTCCAGGTTTTACGCACACTTGCATTTACATACCAGCTCTCCACTTCTTATGTTAAATCAATATACTTATCCTCTTGAGATGATGAGCCTGACATACAGGATGTTCACTTACAGAGAAAATCATAGTTTACTTTTTTAGACCTGTTTATGCCACTCTATGTGGAGAAGAAAATTGATGGGCTACTTAGATAGAAAACCCTCTTCAAGCCAGTCTATCAAGGTCTCACTAGGGGATATTTCAATGGGAAAATATTTCTTTGTTACTCCTCCTATGCCCAAACCTGGATTTGAAGTCCCAGAAGGAATTTTGATTGGGATGGGAAAAAATCTGGTAGTGTTGTGGAACCCAGACTAGGAGTTCATATGGAAGAAGAAAGAAAGCGGACGCCAGAGCACCATCGTACCTCACGCCACCCACGGGACACCAATAAAGCAACCTGTGACGATCAATGCTGGAAATGAGTGCCTTGGAGTTAGTGTTAAATGGATGCATGAGAATCTCAATTGAAGTTAAAAATATATACGATGAGCAAACTGAATGGAAGTAGAAAAATGGCAGTTATGAACACAACATTCAAAAGTGCCCCATCTCTATATGTGAATGGGATTTTCAGCTTTCCTGGAACAAGGGAAGCTACTTGAGAAGAATTTATGTCTAGAATAAGAACAAATGAGATAATACTTTTTCAAACTTACCCTACCAGTAAATACTGCTGGACAATCTGTCTAATTTCTGTATGCAGTTACCTCCAGAAACATCAGAGAACCTATGGGAACTGGTATACGATGCCAATATTGAGTTTTGTGAGCACATGGGTTTTGAGACAACCTCTTAAAGAGCCCTTTCAAAATCAACAGAGCCTTGAAATAGTAAAAGACACTGCTCTAGCCCTTACAATTTGACTTTAGTATTGGATTGTTGGGATCCATTCAATACTGAGGTTCCAAGCCTGGGTTAAAAACTTTGCTAGGTCAAGAGCTACACCTTTGCCCCTTTTCCACCTGAGGTAAATTATTTCCTCCAAGAAATTACTTTCCTTTTTGAGCAAGTAGCTTTCCGAAATGCTGAGAGAAACTGGTACTTTAAAATAGATAATTTGCCTCAGATGGGTCACGCAATTTATTTCCAGAAGCCAGTTTAATTTTTTTTTCCTTCACTCTGATGATTGGGTCAAATCTTTATTAATAAAATGTGTGCTACTGGAAAGGAAAGACACCTTTGTTACTTAATCCATGTGCGGTAATTTATATTTGGCATGCATAAATGTCATGAAGAACAGGGAAAAAATATAATTCATGAGCAAAATGCATTTTATGCTACTGTCCCCTTGCCAAATTAACTATTGTAGTTGGAAATTTAGGGTGGAGGCTCACTTTGGAAAAAAAGAATCAAATTGTCTGGGGATTTTGCTTTCATCACCAAAGGGATTTTATGTGTTTGGAAGGATCATCAATTCCTGACTTGGTGGTAGACAATACTCTTACTTCACACAGGTCCTGCAGAATTCTAATATGGCTTGGTTGAAATTTCTTCTTTTGACTAGAAACTTTTTTCACATTTTTTTTCAATATTCCCTTTGAGGCAGTCAAAATAGGTGGACAAATACGTTGTCTACACTGAAACAAAGCTTGCTTGAATTCACCTATATGATGATGTCTTCATGAGCTTGCTTTGCCTTTCCAAATCTATCTTTAAAAGATTCACTAATCTCCAGATTTTAAAACATAGAGGAATGTTCCAACAGTACATTTTTCAAGTGATGTAAAAAGTTCTTGGAATTAATTTGTCATCAGCCTTGCTCTAAGGACGGTGTTGTTTCAGCCATGGCCATTTAGGAACTGATCATTGCTACCTACAACCCTGTTGAAAAGGCCCACTTCGTTCAAAAGTCAAAAGTAAAAAAAAAAAAAAAAAAATCTTTGTATTCATTTTTTTTTTCCACTGGATGTATTACATGGTTAAATTTATTTTTTTAAATTCGGAAAACAAACTTACTTTTAAGCACTTTCATGTCCTAACAAGTTTAAAACACACATAGAAGCGGAAGCATTCCTTCACCTGATGTTTCAGCATTCAAGGTACTGAAAGTCGCTTGCTCATACAATGATATAAAGTTGATGAGTAATAAAGACACCTGATTTTATTTTTGCTCATGTGTCTCATGATGACAAAATTTGAGACAGGTCAACAAGAAATATTTACTAGATCTAGTAGTTGTTATTACATTTAAATTGATAGTTTCTAATAATGATGTTTTGCATAGGTCATAAGGAATTTTCTGTGAGAAATATTAGGAATAAAAGGATTTTCTTCACTCTTCACATGTGTTCTACAGATGTTCACAGACTAGTCTTCCTTTTATAGGCTCTGAATAAAGATAAAATATGGTAGAAATCAACCAATTTGTCATTGCTGTTTTATGCTGTAGAAATTACCCTTCATTTTCACTTACCTTTGTGTTCAAGGTCAAAGCCACCTCCATGAAAACTCCCAAACTACACACCAAAAAAACAAATCAAACGAAATAAAGCATTGCAAGAATGTGAAATTTGTGTTGAAAACATCTGGCTGACTATCTATTCTCCCAGGCTATGCTGCTCGGCCCTCATTATTCATATAAATTGTGAGAAAGGTTTGGTGTCTGAACGTACCTCTAGCCCCTATGATGTGCTTATGTGATTTTTGCCCAAGTAGTCATCACCACAATCCTGAATAAGAAAAATAAATTTGAATTTGCTGTGAGTCAGCTGCATCTTTTAAATTAAATATGATGATAATACCTGCTTTAATTATCTTAGGGCTTCTTATGAGGATAAGATGAAATTTTTTAAAAAGTAAATGTATGAGGAAAACTTAAAAATACCAACACTTTAGCAAATTTTTATGCTTGGCATGCAAAATCATATCTGATTTGCTTGGCAACTGAATGTGATCATGTTTTTGCCATCAGAACTCTCATTGTCATGGGTAATGTAATCCAAATATTTTAGTTCCCAGTGAAAGAGTCAAGAATAAATAAGACAAACACTGCATGCTAATTCTGGCCATGGAGACTGAATATAACAGAGATTTGAATGAGAAAATCTGGTTTGGTGTCAAGCATAATAAAATAAAGAAGAGTTTGTTGATGGGCAAAAGGAAGAGATGGGTTGAGAAAGTGCTGTGCTCCCTGCTGAGAGAGTAGTTTGACTTTGGACAAAATAATAGCTTCAGTTTCTCTTTGGATTCATTATTGCTCCTGGACTCTCTCTAATTTAAACCTTGTAGGGGTCATCTGTGCCTCTGTCATCTCGAATACTCTCCACTTCAATGAATCATACTTCACACTGCCAGGATGACCACCCAGAAAGGCCTGTTTATGTAGGACTTGGCTGCTGCAGAGTTCATCTTAAGTCCCGAACAGCTGAGTTGGGAGCTCCACAATGGTCTCCTGTTTGTTTCTGGGCAGGGTTGGAGATAAGATCATCTATACAGCCTAACAACCATCTGTGAGTTAATCTGTTGGAATTCTCATCTTATCACTGCATATATTGGACTGTGCTGTAGTGGGCATACATTTTCTAAAATGCTCTCTTGGACTGAAATAAAGAATATGTCAGGAAAGTCAATGTCAGCCTATATACAAACAAGGAAGTTGAGATTAAGAGGATACAGAAATAAGCTATCAGCCGATTTACACCTTGTCGCCTTTCTTCTATTCCTTCAATATGATTTTATAATCTTACCATTTTAACCACTAAAATAGTAGAAAACCAAGATGGGCACTTTTGGCTAAATCAATAGTAACTGTGCTTTGAGACTTGAGCAAGATTGTGGAAGATTTTGCAATGGATAAAAGAGATTATTAAATATCCTTTCAATGAAATGCAAGAGCCTTTGGAGATTATGTGGTGCTATGGGGATGTGTGCCTTCATTTTTGACTAGGCTTTTTTACAACTCTGTAGAGGTAGAAGTGAACTCATAGAAATTTGATAGGAATGGAAATAGTTTCTGTTGCTAAAAATGCAAAGTATGTCCCTTGGATTATAATCGATAATTTACCACCACTAAATCTCCCAAGCTTCACAACCAAAAAACCAAACCAAAACAGAAGATATGATCATAAGAACCTGAAATTTGTGTTGAAAGCAACTGACTGATATTGCATTAGATAGCCAACATGTCTTGTTATAACTGGTGGCTCTGAAAATTTGCATTTTGAATATATCTAATAAATTAAAACTCTAGCAAGGAAGTTTTAGAAAATGACTACAATATAGTAAATTTATTCATACGCTCTGAGAAAAGTAGACAAATGAGAAACCCATATAGCTCATGCCTTTTCTGGGTTCAGATAGAGATCAATAAATGTTTTTCAATTATAATCATATGGTCATTTCAAAAGCAAATCTAGAAGGATTGTTTGCAGTCACCACTGTTATTCATAAGTAAAGGTTTAGATGGAAAATTTTGTGTATTTTGTGTGGGGATGTATCCCCTGAAGAGTTTATGCTACTCACTACAATGTATACTTTGGCTCATCTGATTGTTCCTGGCACAGGAATATAGATGCTATCATTGTCTTGAGACCCTTAAGTTTACATTCAGCCAGATTTCTTTATCTCCTTCCAATATCAGCCTCAATCTAATTATCTTTCTCTTTATAAATTTTCCTCAGTGCCCTCTTTTCAGGCTGACTTGCCTGTCCAGAAAAGAGGGATTTTCTTTAATGTGGTAAAATATACATACTATAAAATTTACCATTTTAATTATTTTTAAGTGACATTAACTACATTCACCTTGAAGTGGAACCATCACCATCATTCATCTCCAAGTCTTTGTCATCACACCAAATAGAGACTCTGTATCCATTAAATAATAACTCCATATTCCCTCCTTCTCCCTGACTTTGGTAACCCGAATTCCACTTTTTATCTCTATGAATTTGACTGTTCTTGATACCTCAAATGTAAAATCAGACAATATTTGACCTTTGTCTGTCTGCCTCATTTCACTTAGCCTAATGTCTTGAGGATGTTGTAGCATATGTCAGAATTTTCTTTCTTTTTGTGGCTGAATAATATCCTATATACGACTTTTTGTTTATTCATCCATTGATGAATATTTGGGTTGTTTCCACCTTTTGGCTGTTATGAATAATGCTGCTGTGAACAAGGGTGTACAAATATCTGTTCGAGTCTTTGCTTTCAATTCTTTCTGGAATATATCCAGAAGTGAATTTCTGGATCATATGATAAGTTGATGTTGAAATTTGAAAAGAAATTTTTAAGGAATTCTTTAAGGAAGCACCTTGATTGAAAACAATTTGAAGGAGGAGCAGCCTACTGGGGAATGTATTATTTAGTGACATTAAAAATTATATAAATGTACTGTTTTCCTAATGGTTGCACTTCATCCATATTATGAGTGCTTAATATGCATTGTTTGACTCTAGGCCAATCCACCACTACCTTCATTAAAGCATTAGAGTCAAAAACCTTTGTCTCACTGGTTTTCACCTCTAATTAACTTCATTTCTGAAAGTGCTTTGAAATAAATTTTCCATTCTGAGGGGAAGAAGCCAAAACAAAAAAATCCAACAAAACACACGAAGTTTCCCACATGTGAGGATTTGTTTGCTGCTTTTATCTATCACAACATTCTCTCTAACAATCTCGTTCACAATTGTGGACTACTCAGGGTTCTCCACAGAAACAGAATCAATAGGGTGTGTATATGTGTGTGGAGACAGAGAGAGAAAGCCTGAGATAAATTTATCTTAAGGATTAGTTCACATATTTGTGGGGCCTGGCAAGTCCCATATTTGCACGATAGGACATCAGGTTGGAGACTCAAGGGAAAGTCGATGTTGCAGTTGAGTCCAGAGGCAGTCTACAGGCAGAAATCCCTCTTCCGCAGGGAGGTTAAGTCTTTTTCTTAAGACCCTCAACTAATCGGATGAGGCCCACCCATGTAATGGAGGATAATCTGCTTTACTTAAAGTCTGATTTAAATGTTAATCGCATCTAAAATTACCTTCACAGCAACATCCACAAGTGTTTGACCAAGTATCTTGGTACTATGGTGTAGCCAAGTTTCACATAAAAGTAACCATCACAATAATGCACTTCTTTTAAAAAAAAAAAAAAGTGGAGGGGTGTTATACAAAGCTTAAATTTTGTAACCTCATTTTGTTTGGGTTATTATTGGCTAACTTCTCATTTATCTTAGTCATTAAGCAGATTTCAGTTTACTCATAAATTATTTTTGTGTGTTTCCAGATATTTTTTAGCACAAGTTTTGCCTTGACAGTTGGATTACATTTTCCTTAAAGCTTGGGTCAAGATTTATTTGGTAATACCCTACCTATTACCAATGCCATCTATTATAGCACTCGAGGCAAGTCAGTATTCACCAGTCATCAAGTAAATACTTTGGCAGTATCTGAAACTTCAATTTAGAGTTAACTTCCTTCCTGCCATCACCAGCACTGTCCGTTGTAGCCATCAGGTTTTTATGGAATCTTTATTACTTACAGTTATGTCCATTTTGTCTGAAGTCCAAAATGATTTAATGGGCCATTGCTTTACCATTTGTTTTTCATAATTTCCCTGAACTAAAGCTCTGTCCTAAGCTTCTTTCTACCTCTAAGATTTTGCTCCAATTTCTGCCATACTTGGAGGAATGCCATTCTCAGCCTATCCCAATCCCACCCATTGTTTAGATCATAGTTTAAATTCCTTTTCCTGCACAGATTTCTCAAGCATCCTGGTCTACAGTACTCTATGTTTACTCTATTGCCTGTTTTATCTGTAACTATTCATGTTGTTAGGAAAGCATATAATACCACCTCTTGTTGTTCAGTAATTTAATATGGGAATTTGACTTCCCAAAGGTAAATGTAAATGTACAGACATAACCTCTTTGATTTGTCTCACCCTTCTCTCAAAAGTAAATCAAAAGCTCTATCTAGGCCGAGTACAGTGGCTCACAACTGTAATCCCAGTACTTTGGGAGGGTGAAGTTGGGGGATAGCTTGAGTCCAGAGTTCAAGACCAACCTGGACAAAATGGTGAAACTCCGTCTCTCCAAAAAAAAAAAAAAGTCAGGTGTATGTGCACCTATAGTCCTAGCTACTTGGGAGGCTGAGGCAGGAGGATAGTTTGAGCCTGAAAGCTTGAGGATGCAGTGAGCCGAGATCATGCCAAAGCATGCCAGTCTTGGCAGCACAGTGAGACCCTGTCAAAACAAACAAACAAACAAAACAAAAAACTCTATATAGAGAGATAATGAGTAAACATTTTTTAAAAAATGAATTAATACAAACATGCTGGGATCTTGTTCAGTGTAAGGTTAGTCCCATGTGTTTCTGAACTTTACCCTGGGTTTGTAGTCAATGTATACGTGTTAGGTAAGTGTTTTTGACTTTATGTGTGACTTGGAAACAATATTACCTCATTTGAATTACTGGCATATTAATGATGTCAAAACCTTATCTTTTGAGCATTTTTTCTACTTAAATTCAGAGCTGTTTCATTTGAACACTGTGTTTACCAAGCTGAAAAGTCTCATGTTCTCTTGGATAATCTCCAGCCAGAGTTATCTATAAATGATACTTTAGGGACTTTCTTTACAAACTGAATTTGGTTTTCTTTGTACAGTGCAAATAAGTAAAACCAAAAATTAAAGTACATGAAAAAACATTTGAGCTAGTTATTTCTTCAGCTAGCTCACGTGCAGCTGTTAAAATCTGTATAGACCATTTTCTGTTCACAGTCCCATTATTAATATTTTATAGAGACTTCCTTTAGCCATTTCTCATTTTCAAGCTGGTCTCCTATTACTGGGAGTACATTGCAGCATTTGCCATTTTGTTTGGGACTGGGACAGTGATACAGTACTTCAACATTGCTTTCATTTCCCAGTATGTCAAACAACATACAAATGTCAAGTATTTTTAGTCTCTGCATCATCATCGTTAACAGGATACCAGACTCCCAATGTGCATTCCCTCTCCAGCGTACAAAATCACAGCAAGTCATTTCACCAGGGAATAAAAGAGCTTTCTACCCAAACGCTGTTACAATTTTCACACTTCGAACGGTATGAGTCTTAAAGCATTTGTAGTCATAGCAACTGGTTTTTAAATTTTGTATATAATCATTTTAATTATTAAGTATTTGATATAAAATATAAGGAAAAGTTAATACATGTATGAAAGGTAAATAGGCAGGCTTTTAAAATTACCAAAACCCCTGCATTTTCTAGGAAGGAATTTATTATTGTTTGATGAAGTTAAAACACGCAAGCAGTTAGTGGGACAGTTCCCACTTAGCTCCACTAGAGGTCTCAATTGATATTGTGTGTGTGTGTGTGTGTGTGTGTGTGTGTGTATATATTTGTATGTGTGTGTATATATGTGTGTGTCTGTGTGTATATGTATGTTTCTGTGTATATATACATGCATATGTATATATGTACACCCATAAATGTGTACGTACATATATACATATGTATATGTGTGTATGTACATACATACATACACACACGCGCATATATATACACACACACACACACACACAAATATATTTTTTCAGACAAAGCTAAAATACTGCACTGCTATTGTGGATGATCTTATAGCAGTATTGCCAAAAGGAACACCCACCATAGGAATAACAATACCTTTTAAAATTCATTATAAATAAAAACAAACTCTAGTACCTTTCTTTTTCCAAGGTTTAAAACTTTACTGTACATTTCCCTTTAAAACAAGGGCCATCATTTAAAAACATCTTTTAAAAACTCCCAATACTTTTTATACACACAAGCAAATGTAAATAACAATGTTTCTTTATATTAAAAAAAATAAATGGGAAATTTATTTGGGGTCATTTCTTGTGAACTTTTGTTAAACCACCTATAAGCTTGCTCTTTATTATGACCATAATTTTATATATGTGTAATAAAATAACATAATAAAAATTATATGGTCATAATTGTTATTTTTAGAAGCTCTGACTTTCCATCATTAAACTTCTTAATCAAAAGTGTATGCTACTTATTTTCTAATTTATTCTGAAATGTGAACCAAGGAAATGGAGAACATGAAATTTTTGCTTCAAGAACTTAGACAGTGTAAGTAGTGTTTAGAACCTTGGTCATCTAGGAGAGCCATCACCCCATCAAAAAACTCTCATTAATTATAATAAAAATAAAATTCATCCAAAAACATTTTCATGAAGTTAGGAATTAGTTTACATTTAATAGAAATATATATATGAATATATATATTTTTATATAGTTTCTATTTTTAACATAAAATAGAAAATATATAATAAAATTATATTTTAATTTTATTATTTAATGTTATAATAAAAATATAATTATATACTAAATAATTATAAAATTTAATACAATTGTATAATTAATATAATTATGTTATAATATAGTAATACAAAATTATGTAATTTTGTTTTATAATATATAATTATGTAATTATATATTCTATATTATATAATTATGTTAAAATTAAATTATATAAAAATTTATTCTATTGTGTATTACTATATATACTCACTATAATATATAAATAACATATTTTTAATATATAGTAATGTATATAAATATATTTATATATAGTATATTATAAATAACATATATGTATATATAAATATATTGTTATATATTATAAATGATATATCATTTTATACTTATATATGAGTGTATATAAGTATATATAATATATAAAATACTATATATTATTGTATATGTTATGTAATAGATATTATATGTATTGTATATAAAATAGAGAAAATATATACATTGTAAATAGTTATATATTTATATAAAATAGATATTTATGTCTATTATATATACTATTTTACATGTAAAATATATATTTATCTATTTTTTTCCTCTTAATTCAGTACTTTAGGAAAACAGGTTTTTTTACTTTATGATGGAATGCACCACTCACATTACTTGCTGCTTGTTACTTTTGGAATACTGTCCAGGCCATAATTAACCCTAGCTTGCCTAAGCTTTTGTTGGGGCTGATAAACTTGTCAGCTTCTAGAAGCTTCTGAAGGCCAGTTGAACTCAGATCCATTCTTTTTACCAAAATACCTTCTAAGGTAACTGAGTTGTGTGTCCCTAAATCAGGGCAGGGTTGAGAGCATTGAATCAGCTAGAAAACGACTATAGTCAGCCATGTGCTCCAGATATTAATATCTCAGTAATATGTTTATTTACCCCGTGTGCCGAAAGTTTTTTATATAATATCTCACTCAGTTTAGAGTAATCTTTTAAGGTAGCTCCTCATTTTTATAAAAGATGAATCAGAAATGCAAAAAGGTAATTTACCAGTTCCCAGAGAAATTTGTAAGTACAGACATGTCAACCTCAGTAGCAGCAAGGGCATAAATTCCCCTCTACAGCTACTTGAGCCATGGTAGCTAGTAAATGTTTAAGCCATGGTTGTTCTTTGCAGAAAACCCAGATGTTTGTCAATGAGTAAAACTTTTATTGAGTTTCTACTATGTCTAGACTACAATTCTAGGAACTCGACAGGAGGGAGAGCTATAAAAGAAAAAGATGTGGCTTTATTATTAAGAAACATAAAACCCACTTATAGAGACACAGCACAAGAGTATAAAATCCGGGTGAACACTTTTATAGGGAATGTGTGTCTCCTGGAGGCCTTAGCACATGAAAATGATAGAGTTCAAAGTGAAAGCCTTCAAGTGATTCTGTGCTAAATAAAGGCAATTTAAACCAAATATATTTCTTTTTTTAGTAAACAATTAAAATGACAGTATAATGGGTTTAAATTGAAAAAAAATAATGTTTTAAAGGAAATTGCCTTGGCTATCACGGTGTGATATCTGCCTTCGTGCACATCTCTGTGACTTAAAGTCCAATACCAGGATATAATGAATTACACATGGCTTTTGGCTTTCCAAGGTATTATCCAGTGAGAAGAGATATGAGAAAAGGAAAAGGATCTTCGACCGTAAAATTACAATAACTCAATTATCTTACCTTGTTGAAGAAATAACAGACCTAGAAATATTAAATGACTTGCTCAAGGTCATATACTTAGTTTATAAAAGATCCCGGACTTCAAACTTAAAAGACTGTAAGCAGAAAGGATTGAAGAAATGTTTGCCCATTCATTTTTAATGTGCTAAAGTGTAGCATGAAAGCATAGCAAGGGCTTCATGCTGGGAAACTGAAATGGCAGACAAAGCAAACTAAACAAAGACCCATTGTCTCATTATGAACTAAGATTTTGAGGAGATTGTGGGTTTACTATGAAGAGCTTAAGGAGCACTAGTTGGGGAGGGGAGAAGTATGACTTTATGCATAGATTTAAGGGACTCTGGGCTCTTTGTGGTTTTAATCAGACATACGATAGTTATCATAAACTATAATTATTATAAGTTACACCCGTGTCCTCCTAGCACAGATATAGTGATATGCATGTATATTATGCATTTTCTCTGCACTCTCTCTGCCTGTATAGTTATATTCATTTGGTAGAACCAAAAATGCATCTTATGACAAATTTTGATTTCAAGTTGAAATACACCAGTCAGTATGGAGAGTGTTGTCCAGAAATGCAGATGGTTCTTTGAAGAAAAGTACAAACATGGCAGAGACAGTCTTACATAACAAATAACAGGGCTGATGTCAAAGTTATTTGCCAACAGAATACAGTATGTACACCATTAAGTACTTTGCTGTCTTCATATGAATTTCTCCTTAGAAAAACTGCCCCAATCTAAACTGTTACATTAATATCTACTACCATATTAGGATTATGAGTGCTTACTATGTATCAGGTACTAGTTTAAACACTTTGCAGGTATTATGAGTGGGATAATTATACCAACTGAATGAAGTACATTACTATTTTCATCATTCCCATTTTATAGATGGAAAATCAAGGTAAGGCAAATTAAGAGTAAGGCAAGTAAATGGAAGAGCTAGGATTCGAATCCAAGCAGCCTGATTCAAATTTTGCATGTTCAGTTGCTATGTCAACAACATCTCAATATGACTGAATCTTTTTCAAGAGAGAAACCAAAACCCAAATGCAAAAGCACTCTGTCCCTTTTAAGGTTGTCATTTGGGAAGTACATACAACTTTCCTAAGAATGCTGTCATACCTTAAATATTTCTGAAATGGATACCTTGGAATTAACGTCAGAGCCTGCAGCTCATTCTTTGACTATCTCCTGTGGTGGCAAATCTCTCTTTGAAGGAGGATTTTGTTTTGGATGCAACCAAAGTCCCTTGCAGCCAAATACCATGACTAAGGTGGGTATCTAATCTGGGTGATGCCATTTTTGGGCAAAAAAGTGAAACATGCCTGGGCGGCAATGGGACAGATTGTTTCTCTAAATTGGCTCTGAGGACAGTTCCAAGGAGGAGCTTCAGAGCCTCTGGAGCAATTGCCTGCTCTGGGTTCATGACTTGTAGTCCAAAGTGATTTGACTTGGGGTGAGGGTGTGGTCAATTTAGATATTCAAATCTGGACAAGTTTATCATCACTTGCCTCTGTAACTTGGATTTAATTTTTAAAAATTCATATATCCAAATAGTCAATAATTTCTGTAGACAACCTTTTGGAAAATTAAGTTGACCTATCTAGTTGAGTGAACAGGGATGAAGCTAGCAAAACAGAAGGCATCCATCTGTGTCTTTATTTTCTGCTCCATGCCGGAAGGGTTTCCTGTCCACCCAGCATACCTGGTGGTATTACCTACACACGCCACTCATCTGTATGAGTGGCTGAGCAAGAATGGATCACATGGATCCGACATTTTTGTCTCTATTATTTCTTCTCCAATATCTGGAACACATCTCCCGCCTATTTTCATTCCTTTCAACTCAAAGTATCATGTTATGTCTCTAGTCCTTCCTTGACCCCTTGACCTGAAGTGATCCCTTGCTTCTGTATTCCTGAGCTCATGTTATTGATGCAATTCACTGGACTCACTTTCTTGTATTGTTATTTTTTCTTTTGTATACATTTTATTTCTCCAGCTATACTATAAGACTAAAGGCAAGAATGATTTTTTTTTCTACCCATTTTATCTTCCTTTCTTTCCATCCTCTTTCCTTTCTCTCTTCCTTCCTTTCTGCATCCTTCCTTTCTCTCCTTTTTTTTTTTTTCTTGTGGGCTCTTATTCAGGCCCTAGGACAGTTCCCTATACAAACTAGTAGCCCAGTGATATTTACTGATTCTTACTCATTCTTGTTATATCAATGGAATGAATAATCTAATTGCCCACTCTGCAGATTTATCTTTCTTATTATAATTTTCTTGAGAAAATGTTAAGTTGTTTTCCTTCCTTTGTTTCTTCCTTTCTTTTTTTCTTGACATATGCTACTTGAAGGGTTATATTTCAAAAAAAGGCAGCCTTAGTTAAACATCTTTTTTTATTTGTTCAAAGTGATAAAGGGCAAGTATACTACTAAAACTGATTCTATCTTCTTTGCAAGGGATGTTTTTCTTAAAGATATGCTATTAAAGTATAATTGACTCCTCTTGCTACATAAAACCTTTGGGGTCTACAATTTGATTCTTCAGAAGTCTTTGTCAAAATATTGCTTAAAAGTAAGCATTTGTTTTACCAGTATTCATTCTTATATTTTGGGGGTTCAAAATATAAATAAGTATAATATCCAGCAATCTAAAGCAACTTTACTTTTATTGATGCTCTATAATCAACAAACATTCACATTTATTCACATTTTAGATTGTATCCTTTTGTGTGTGGCTATTGATAAAGTCAAGTCTGATAAAATAACTAATTATATGGTCCCACAGTTTGTGGATAGGAAAATTGCTCAGAAAAGTGTTTAGTTCTCTAATTTTGGATTGTTAATAATGCCTTCTTTTTCACTTGTAAAATGATGCTCTTTCCTTTCTCCCAGTCATGCTAAGAACTGAATTTTACTGCTTCAACCATGCCTGCAATATCTAGGAGAGTCCCAAGTGAGGTTTCTTAGAAATGTTTACAAATGCAGAGGATCAAAAGCTTTTCTAAGTATTTACTTTTGTTTACATTTTAATCTTTTAAATGGCTCACATGCATATGGATGTTAAAGAAAAAAAAAATACAGTGCTATGATGACCTTAGGTAGATAACCCATGTCCTTTGTTTTAAGAAAATAAAAAGGAGACTAGAGAGCAAAGATAAACAGGATATTCTGCATTTTTTTTTAGCAATCTTGTACTGTTGTATATTACATTTGAAGGCCAAATTTAAAAGTTATGCTGAAGGTCTATATGAGAATATTCTGTTATCACTACTGTCAAAGGAAGTCATCGGGACATTGTAATTAGAAAACCACAAGGTTTAACTAATATCTAACTTCTAAAAGAAATTGACCTTGTATTATAGAGCATATTCCAGAGTATGCTGTAGTTTGATAACTAGATATCATCATCTCTGTGGGTCTTTAATAGCAAAGGATCCTGTCCATAGGCTTGGGCTAGCCTTTGAGAATATGTATCCTTATTGTTTCAAATGAAGGTCTCCAGCCAACTTCCATTTATTTGGAATTAGTTTATCAAACCAAAAGATGATGTACACCCCTGCTTTTCTTTTCTTTCCCCTGAAGTATCCTTTGGAATGAGGTTAGTTTTTATTATTACCTCTGGCATACTCTGGGAAGAGAAGAGATATAGCCAAACCTGTTGATTCTACTCCCGTTAATAACTTTGGTGAAAACACTGAAGGTGAAAAGTTCTGGAACATGCAGAACTGAATAAACCAACTTGAAATTAATGAAAAGCCAGAGCAATATTGTAATGCCAGCACTGCCAGAAGTCGGTCAGTATTTGTGTTCTTTATTTGGTGCATTTCTCTGTTTTTATGAAAGATACAGCAGGGGTCTGATAAATTCTTAGCCCACTTTAAAGAAAAAAATGAAACTGTGCACATAACTAATCTAATACATATGGTGAAGAGCTTCAGATGGAAACCAAATATCTTTGAGATTTAACTATTTACTTAATCTTTCAGCTGAGCTCCCTCATCTACAAATTCAAGGTTGCCATATGATATGGTCTGCCTGTGTCCCCACCCAAATCTCATCTTGAATTACTACAATTCAAGATAATCGCCATGTGTTTTGGGAGGGCCCTAGTGGGAAGTGATTGGATCATAGAAGAGGTTTCCTCCATGCTGTTCTCATGATAGTGAGTGAGTTCTCATGAGATCTGATGGTTTTATAAGTGCCTGGCATTTCCCTGCTGGCACTCATTCTTTCTCCTGCTGCTCTGTGAAGAGGTGCCTTCCACCATGATTGTAAGTTTCTTGAGGCCTCCCCAGCCATGCAGAACTGTGAGTCAATTAAACCTCTCTTCTTTATAAATTACCCAGTCTTGGGTATTTTTTTCATAGCAGCATGAGAATGAACTAATATACCAAATATGACCTCTTCCTGCTTTATCAATGGACTCTACTTCCTTCAAGTTTGAGAGCCAAGAATCTCTCTGATGGTCTTCATATTAATTCCCTTCTCTTCACTCAGCATTTCTTTCCTCAAAAAAAATTCCCTTGATATGTGCTTCAGGTAGTCATAATACATTTATCTTTTGTCCTTAAGATTAAATCCTGAGTACCTGCAAGCAAAAAGTGGTTTTTCGTTTTCATTCTCTACGTTATTTTCTTCCTGTTGGTAGAAAATTGGAGTTCTAGGAGACTTTAATATAAAATATTGAATTTTTTTGTATCCTATGATAATATTTAAATCTTGCCTCTGTAGGAAAAGTGATAAATTCACAACCTATTACAACAGAGAATCCACTTAATTGCCCTATATTTTACATTGCTGCAGAGCATAAATATTCCTTCCTTCCTTCCTTCCTTCCTGATTCTTACTTTAATTACCACATAATGATTTCCTCCTGCACTCTGTACTGAACCCTGTTTAGAGAGTGTTTCTGTATTTTTAAGTGTGAGTACTTTAAATACATTTATACTCCTCAAAAAAGCAAGAGTAGAAAAGAACACTAATATATGTCATATTTTAAATTGCTTCAAATACCGATATTGATTTGTAAATTAGACAAGAGAAACATAACTTCTCAGTTTATTTTTAACCTTTTATTGTAGAAAAAAGTCTAATTATACAAAAGTAGAGAACGAAGTATGCATCTCTATCACTCAGCTTTAACAATTATTATCATTTTGTTCATCTAGTTTCATCTATCTTCACATTTTCTATTTTTGCTTCAAATTTTTAAAGAAAATTCTAGACTTTGTATTATGTTACTTCAGTATCTAGCTTTAGTTTTTGAAACAAGATACAATTTAGAAATATCTACCCTAGTTATGAGAGGATAGGATCTTTCCATGGATGTGTTTTTGTTCAAGGTAATAAACACCACTGCATCGATAGGCCAGTGTACCATTTTAATATGTTATATGATGTCAGTACTTATTGGATATTCTTTTCTTCTACTGCTAAGGGAAAAACTTTCTCTGCCCCACTGACAGTTTCTGTATTAGTCCATCTTCACATTGGTATCAAGAACTACCTGGGACTGGGTAATTTATGAAGAAAAGCGGTTTAATTGACTCACAATTCCACAGGCTGTATAGGAAGCACCGTTAGGGAAGTCTCAAGAATCCTGGTGGAAGGTGGAGGGAAAGTTGGCCTGTCCTATATGGCTGGAGCAGGCGGAAGAGAGAGCGAAAGGAGAGGTGCTACACACTTTTAAACAACCGGATATCGCAGAACTCTTATCGTGAGACAGCACTAGAGCAATGGTGTTAAACCATTAGAAACCACCCCAATCGGCCGGGCGTGGTGGCTCACGCCTGTAATCCCAGCACTTTGGGAGGCCCAGGCGGGCGGATCACGAGGTCAGGAGATCAAGACCATCCTGGCTAACACAGTGAAACCCCGTCTCTACTAAGAATACAAAAAAATTAGCCCAGTATGGTGGCGAGTGCCTGTAGTCCCAGCTACTTGGGAGGCTGAGACAGGAGAATGGCGTGAACCCGGGAGGCGGAGCTTGCAGTGAGCTGAGATCACGCCACTGCACTCCAGCCTGGGAGACAGAGTGAGACTCCGTCTGAAAAAAAAAAAAAAAAAAAGAAAAGAAAAAGAAACGACCCCCATTATCCAATCACCTCCCACCAGGCCCCACCTCCAACACTGGAGGATTACAATTCAACAAGATAGTTGGGTGGGAACACAGAGCCAAACCATACCAGTTTCCATAAGAAAAATGAGAGTTGAAAAGGATAATTGAAGAGATTTTGAAAGTTATTTCTACAGAACTTCTGTCATAAAGAGGACTATCATCATCTCATCTTGGCTCTACTCTTTATATGTATGCCTACAATTAAAATCGTAGTTTATTCTTTCACCCTTAGCTTTTGGTGGATTCTTTTGTTCCACAGATAATCTTGAATACATAGGACTATTGTTGTGGGGCTTGAGCCCAGCCTTTTCCTCAATTCTCACGTTTGGCTACTGTTGCACCCTACATTTCTTCAGAACGAAAGGAGTTAATGTGAAAGGACTTAATATCACAATGTGACACACAAAGGAATACTCAGTTTATGTGGATTTGATGCCTACTAGGGATCTATGAGTTTGATTCTCCCAGATCTCCCCTAGTTGTAGGGTATACTTTAAAAAAATTTATACTGTTACTAACACTAAATTCTTAGAGTTTTCCCATTCATTCATCTTCTTCACTAGTGAACAGGGGCAGAGAGATGAAAAAATGTAAAATTGTGGGAAACCCAAACGGGTTTGAATTTGAAATTAAATTTTTGTGCTTTTAGTTATATATAGTATGCATCTCTTTGTAAAATAATTTATATACTGAAGTCAAGATATGAAATCTCTTAGTAATCAACTGACCAATTCATCTATCTTGAAATCTACCTTCATGCTTGGAAAAGCCATCGTCATCTAAATACCAATGTAACTAACTTTCTTTTATTATATCGTACTACAAAAATGCTTCAGCTTTTTGAAAGCTACCTGTTTTGGGAACAATTTAAATAACAACAGAAACTATTTACAGTGTCTTTAAACCACTGGTGAGAAAGTCTTCACACTTAAGGAAAACCACACTAATTAGGGTTTTCCCACCTTTTAAAAAACCACATTTTTTGATGATTAGAAAAATGATATAGTGTGGTTTTTTTTTGAAGAAAACATGGAAAATTCATGAAGGCACAAAGAAGAAAACAAAAATAGCTAGTTAGGTTACTTTTGTATATATGTATTGTTGTGCGTGTGTGTGCACACAACTTGGCAGCACAACACGGCTTAATACCTAAGAGTATAGAAGGCGTATGCTCTTGAGGTTGGGTTCTTGTCTTGGTCCATTTACTGTTGCTATAACAGAATATGTGAGCCTGGGCAGCTTATAAAGAAAAGTTTATTTGGCTTGCGGTTCTGCAGGCTGTACAAGAAGCAGGGCACTGGCATTCGCTTGGCTTCTGGTGAGGGCTTTCATGCTGCGTCAAAATATGGAAGAGAAGGTCTAAGCGGAAGTGGGCAAGTGTGAAAGGAAACCAAAGCCAGGGGATGAGGGATGTCTGTCCGAGCTTTACAGCAACCCACTCTGGAGGGAACTAATCCATTCCCAAGAGAACAAATGCCATCCCTACAGAGTGAGAACTCATTCAGTATGGTTAGATGGCATCCAGACATTCAGAGGGTTCTGGCTCCCTGATCCAAACACCCCACACTGGGCCCTACCTCCCACCACAGCCATGCTGGGGGATTAAATTTTAACATGAGATTTGGTGTGGACAAACAAACCATATCCAAACCTCAGCGGCAAATGACCCATGCGCTACCTCTTGCTAACTGCCCTACCTAAACCAAGCAGTTCAACCTCCCTTTGCCTCTTTCCTTATCTATAAGATAGAAATTATAATAATGAAGCTTTTTTAGGATTAAGTGAGTTGATTTATATAAAACACATTGTAAATTTCAAAGAATGTTGATTATCAGCTGGGCATGGTGACTCACACGTGTAATCCCAGCACTCTGGGAGGCCGAGGCTGGTAGATCACTTGAGGTCAGGATTCAAGACCAGACTGGCCAACATGGTGAAACCCCATCTCTACTAAAAATAGAAAAATGAGCTGGGCGTGGTGGTGCATGCTTGTAAGCCCAGCTACTCCCAGGAGAGTCACTGGAACCCTGGAGGCAGAGGTTGCAGTGAGCCGAGATCGTATCACTGCACTCCAGCCTGGGTGACACAGTGAGACTCCATCTCAATTAAAAGAAAAAAAAAGAATGTTGATTACCATCATTACTATCTGAGATTCAACTTTTCTTATGTCAATAAATACAGTATACCTCTTTGCTGGCTACATTCAGAGTTATGTAACATTCATATATAAATCTTTGTGAAACCTTCAGATTATTTAGCATAGATTCCTAGGAGTAGAAATATCTATATCCAATAATTTGAGTTTTTTGAGGGTTACTTATTAAATAAAAGTCATATCTCACAGGCATAGTTTTAGGAGTTTGGGGAATGGTGAGCAAAACAGACCCAGAGCTAGAAGAGGATATGGTTTCTATGAAAAGTGACAATGGAGAATGTACAGAGTACTTTGAGAGTGCAATCTAGCCTGGGGGGGATTTAAGATAAAGTGACATTGACTTTAAGATCTAAAGAATGATTAGGGATTAATTAAATGGCCATTTGGAAGCAGGAGGTGAAATCAATGGCCAGCAAGAAAGTCTTGAAACAAGTTTGGGAGAAACCTCAAAGGAAGCCAGAGGGGAGGAAGAGAGCTTCTAGATGAAGAGGAACAGTTGGGCCAGATCCTGCAAGTCTGGTCATCTGTCTGCAGATTTTGGCTTTATCCTCTACATAGTCAGAGAAGGGTTTGAACAAAAGAATGACATCCATTCTTAGGGTGATGCTTACACTAAAAGCCCAGACTTCACCACTATGCAATATATCCATGAAGCAAAACTGCACTAGTACCCCTTATATTTATATATTTTTTAAAAATGACATTCGTTTGTATTACCAAAAATGAAACAAAGAACACTCTGGTTGTATGTATTGGAAGGAGCACTGTAAAGGAATGTGGCCTTCCCCTTAAGAGGCAGATGCAAGCCTAGTGGTGGGAGAGATGGCAGCTGGGACTAGGGTGGTGGTGATGAGGAAGCAGAGGCATGGAGATGGTGAAAAGACTTTGATGCAGTAGCAGAACCTGCCTATGGGCCACATGTAGAATAGGAGTGGGGAGAAGTAACTTCTAGCTCTCTGCTTCTGCAGCATACTGAGAAGAGAAGTGTAGAGGAAGCAGATCTGTTAAGCTGGAACTACAGGTTGAATTTAACTTTAAATGTATGAACTTTGAGGTTGAAAATTATGATTGCAACTTCAAGAAAGAGTGTTGTGATTTACATCTGCACCAGCAGGATTTGAGGGGGATTTCACACAATCATACCAATTTTTGATATTATTGTAATTTTTACTAACATTATTTTTAAACTTTGCCTATTTGGAACCTGAATTTTAATCTTGTTTAAAAACATGCACTCTGATTTCTAGTAGTCTGAGCATTTTTTTCTGAACTTTAGGTACATGTAGATTTTTTTTCAATTGTCTGTTCAGGTCCTTTGACAATGTCTTGAGTACTTATTTTTATCTATTTGTATGAATTTTTTCTACATAACAGATCACAACCCCACACCTTTTGTATTTAATGAAATACTTTTTTCTTATTTTTTAAAGAATTCTCTTGAAACATGGAAGTATAGAGCTTTTAAGCCAATCAAATCATTCCATTTATCTGTGTGTGTGTGTATTGTGTATATATGTGTGTGTTTGTGTCTTGGTTGTGTAATCACATTCATTGTTTCTGTGTTCACATATACTCTCCCATCCAGGGAGCAGACAAATATATCCTTATATTTACTAATACTTCTTAAGGTTTTTGTGATGGTGGACTTTCTGTGTCAACTTGACTGGGCCCTGGAGTATCTAGATATTTGGTTAAACATTTTTCTGGCTGTTTCTGTCAGGGTGCATTTGCATGAGAATAACTTTTGAATTGGTAGACTGAGTAAAGCGGGTTGGCTTCCCCAGTATGGATGGGTCTCATCTGATTTGTTGAGGATCTGAATAGAACACAAAAACTGAGTAAGGGAGAATTTTCTCTCTCTGCCCAATTGCCTTTGAGCTGGGACATGGATCTTCTTCCAGTATCAGACCTAGACAGAACCATACCATCAGCTCTTCTTCTTTTTGTTTTTTAAGAGATTGCTTCTTGTGAATACCATTCACAGATGCCATCCATCAAATATGGATGTTTGATTAGCGTAGTCTTCTGGGACTCCAGCTCACTGACTACAGTTCTTGTAATTTCTCAGCCTCCTTAATCGTGTGATTAAGGATGGATAGATAGAGAGATATAGATAGATCTAGATAGATAGATAGATAGATAGATAGATAGATAGATAGATAGAGATTTACTACAAGATTTATTTATTGTAAGACAGATATATTCCCACCCAAACAGAAACAAACAAACAAAAAACCCAGAAGAACTATACAAATCTTTGGAGTCATCTAGCATAGTTTTTTTCTTTTCCTTTCATATCACATTCATCTGCAAATCTCATTGTCTTGAGCTGTAGAATTTGACCTCTTTTATAACTTCTACAGCTATATAGATAGAGAGACATAGATAAATCTATATAGTTAGGTAGATAGATATCTATATAAATTGATAGTTATAGAGATAGATATCGTATTGGTTCTGTTTCTTTGGAGAACCTTGACTACTACAGTTTTCATTTAAATGCTTTAACTATGTATCTAGAATTTAAGCTGATGAATAGTCCAAAAGAAGCCTCAGAATTTACTTATTTTTTCCAAATATTTTTCAGGGCTATGTTTTGAATGGTCCTTTTCTGCTCACAGATTTATGTTTCTAACTATCATCTAGTAATAACTTGTGGTTAAAGTTACTAAGATTTGTTTCTGGGCTATTTTTTTCATCCAGTGTTATGTTTCTCAATAATTCTACAACTACCATTTTGTTTTCTAATTGCAAGTTTAGGGTGAATTTACAAATCAAGTCAAACAAGTCTCTTGTATTATACCATGTTTTTCAGTTATGTTTCTCTCTGTTTTTCATTATCAAATTTATTTCTTCAGATGAACTTCAGAATCATGTTATCAAGTTCCAAAAATTTGAGTCATTAGCCAACACTTGAAATTTCATTAAATCTACTCATTATTTTAGGACAAAATAAACAGGTTATGATTTGGAGTCAATCTCAAAGAAATTTGTACATCTTTTGCTTTATTTAAGTCTTCGTTTTATGTTTTTGTAAAGATTGGCTTTTTTTTCTCACATATTTGATCTGTCCTTAGCTAGAGAGAGATGTTAAAAATAAATAGAACAGTGCTTTCCTATTGATTATCCTTTGTAATTTTTTTTAAAGTTTTAAATTTATAGATAGTTGTTTTATTATCCAGGACACATATTTTATTGTGACTTGTACTTTTAATTCACAAAACTATTATTCTTTATTTTATTTTTTGTGTTTCCATCTTAAAAATAATTTGGCTGAAATCAATTCTGTTCCTATTTTCTCTGTGTTTGCCTAATAAATCTTTGCACTTCTTTGACAAAAATGTCATTTTGATTTAGATAGTTTCCTTTTACTTATCATGTCCTTGGATTTTATTTTTAAGCACATCCTGAAGATATTTGTCTTTTAATAGAAGAGTTTAAACAATGTGTTTCCACAATAATGTAATTGGAACTCCGTCATCTTATTTTGTGTTTTTACTTTGCTTTCCATTCTTTACTTTATGGGTTTCATGTGACTTCTCTTTCCATGAAAAGACTTTTGTGTGTGTTTGTTTTCAAGAAATATCATTCATCTATAGTTATCTAATTACCAAACTCAAGAATAAAATTATATTCTTTGTTAACTCCCAATATAATTTGAGCAAATTCTTTTATAATTTTGTAAATATGACATATGGTTTTGTACTGGAGTTATTTTTATTAAAATATCTCACATTATATATCCTCTTTTTTTAACAACTATCTTTACATTTCCAGATCATTTTGAAACCATATTCTCTGCAGTTTATATTTTGCTATAGGTGTAACTGGTTTCAATAATACTAGAAATCTTGTATTTTAATTTCTGTTGATCTCTAGGTAGAACACAGCACACATATAAGTTGCACAAAATATCTCCCCACCCAAAACAAAAACAAAAACAAAAAAACAGAAGAACAATACAGATCTTTGGAGTCATCCATGATGGTTTTTTCTTTTCCCTTCACATCTACAAATCTGCACATCTCATTGTCTTGAGCTGTAGAAGTTGACCTCTTTTATTTCTTCTATAGCTATCACCCTAGCTCAGCCCACCATTGCTGTTTATTGCAATTATGGCAATGGTCTTCTATTGGGTCCTCTTCTACAATGGCTTCCAATTAAAATGTTAGGTAAGCATGTCTCTCCTGTGCTCAGTTCCTTTCGCTCCCCATCTTACTCTGAGCAAAATGCAAACATACTGCCTACTTTAGTGTAACATGCTCTCTGCCCTCCACCAACCTCCTATCCTCATTGCTCCAGCCACATTGGCCTCTTGCTGTCCTCTCCATTGCTCCAGCCACATTGGCTTCTTGCTGTCCTCTCCAAGAAGTGAAGCATACTTCCACCTGTAGTGGCCACCCCTCTATTATAATATCCCTCTGAGAGCTATCCCCTTCCATCTCTCTGGTTTCCACCCACATATCTCCTTATTTAAGAAAACTTTCTGTATTATTCTTCATAAAGTTTCACTCCTCACCTCCTTCACACCCCAATAAGCAATTGTTTTGTACTTCTCTTAAGAGCAGCAGAACATAAGACAATAGTAATCCTAAATAAAAAGAAACTACCCTAGCTAACAAAACATACTAAATTTCAAAAAAATAACTGTACTTTTAGAAACCTACCCTTACATAAAGGCAATATGGCTGCTAGAAGGGGCTGTAAAGAAAAATTCAGGTTTCTGAATTATAGAGACAAGAACACATTGAACAAAGGCCATATAAAGAATTTCCAAGACTGTTTGTGACCAGATGGAGACAAGTGGGGTGAGTGGGCATTGCGTATGGTTCTGAATTCCTCTGTGACTTGCTGTGTTCATGAGTTACTATATTTTATGTTCTGCTGTTCCAATGAGAAAGCATAATTTACTTTGTTCAGAAAACATGTAGATGAACCAAAACATCTTCCATCTTTAATGACATCACTCACTTTCTGCCAATGTCATATGAGTTCACCCATGTCACAGAAATATGTGCATGGCAGAACAGACTACATTTCTCTACTATGATATCTTTGCTTAATTTCCTTGATAGTCCCAGCACACGCAATCTTAATATTAATAAGTTTTTTTTTCTTTTGGGAAATCAATGAGATTAGAAAATTATGGCTTCTGTATATTGTTCCTCTTTCGTTAATACCTGTAGTGGACTCTTCTAGAAGACAAATGAAACAAAGAGCTGGGAACTATTTTTGCCAATCGTAGATGAAATCTCTGATCCGAAAATTGTGCTTGGATTTTTTTTTCTTTTTTTCTAAGATGGTGAACTGGATGCATTGTTAGCATGCCTCTCCCACTTGAAAAGACAAAATATTGTGTAGAAATTCATGCTGTGAACGTTTTTCCAAGAAGCAGTATAGGAAATTAATCAAAAAACTGAAAGAAACCACAGACCTATTTCAAAGAAGTGGTGAGCAGCAGCTTATGCCGTGAACCACACAAAAACCTGTGAGTGTCCAGAGCGTGAGAGGGAGAGACTGCATTTATGACACACACTCTCACTGAGGAGCCAGGCAATCCAGGCCACGCTGGGAGGCCTTCACTCTATCCAGCGCTGGAGCTGACTTACTGAGCTGTGGGGAGCATATGAGGAATGGCGTTCGGATCTGCTTTGTGTTCACTCGCAGAATCCAGTGGTGATGGAAGGAAATCATGCCTGATCCTACCTCACGGAGGACCTCGCAGAAGTCTGCCAGCTAATTGAGTTAATGGTCATGGGATGAGAGATGCTCCCAACAGATGTGCGGTATAATTTTGAGTGGGAATGAACCCCATTGGCCAGAATTGAGAGTCAAGTGGGAACTGTGCTATAGCCACAGGCACAGAAGCTGGGTGCCCACGCTTTGCTGGAGGACCAGAAGAGGTGTGGCCTGAAAGCCGGAGTTTCTCTCTCAGCCCAGAATGCTTCTGGCCTGGGGCAGTTTGGAATTCTGAGTGCAGGCTGTCTGGAACCCAGCTAGCTGCTGCTAGTAGAACACTGTGGATGCGAGACCTGCCTTGCCAAGTGTGTGAGGGCTGAGTGGGGCTTACTGCCACCTGCTACCCCCGACTCCCCGTGTGGATTCATTTGTACAGCAGAGGCAGCTACACTTCTCCCTGTAACATTACCCCAGCAGGCAGGGAGTTGCCCTCTGATCACCACTGGGGCTGCTGCTTGTACTCACAAGTGGGGAGCCAAACAGCAAACTTGCCTGACCCAGTCCCCACCTGGCTTTGCCCCTTCATCTGCCCTGGTAGTGTAATACAATGGACAGAGACTCCTGGGAGCTCCATGGCCCTGCACATTGCCTGAAATACCAGAGTACGCCACTCCCTTCCCCACGACTCCCCTACCCGTGGTAACATAAGGCAAGCACGAATCCCAAAACTACCAACACAGTTGGCGTTCTTTTGCAAGTGCCACCTCCTGGCTGGAGGCCAAGTGGCACAGCCCATTACAACATCTGCAGGACAATAACACAGTGCCCAGGAAGGAGAAAACTTGCACGACCTCAACTATCACCATTGCCTACATCACCCTGGCTAGCCAGTAGATCTTGAGTCTGTCCATGTGCCCAGTACATGACCACCACAGCTGTATTTGAGAAGGCCAACACACTAAGGCTATTTATAACCACGGAAATCTCACAGGGTCTATGTCACTCCCTTCCCACCCACAGCTGAGCTGGTACTGATATCCACTGCTGGGGGACCAGACAGATCACATCACTGGATCCCTTGCAGACATTCACCAGCACCAGCATGGAGTATGGAAACCTCACTGGGGATGAGACCCAGAGGAGCAGCAGTATTCACGGTAGTCTGGCCCTCAGGGACCGCTACTCGTAGGGGTGTGGGAGTGCATCACATTAAAGGAGCATCATATGGGACAAAGGAAACC
Organism: Pan paniscus; assembly: GCF_029289425.2. Classification (NCBI taxonomy): domain Eukaryota; kingdom Metazoa; phylum Chordata; class Mammalia; order Primates; family Hominidae; genus Pan; species Pan paniscus. Next base: position 23,017,866 of record NC_073271.2, read on the forward strand.
AGACTGCAGGCCTTGAGTCCCTGATCTTTCCACTGTGGAAAGTTTCTTTCAGCAGAGGCACAGCTCATCGTTTATACCTGTAACAGGAGAGAGCACAAAATCTCTCCTTCTTTCAAGCAAGCGGTTAATCAATCTTATAAAACCAGGATGTGTGTTTTGAACTAATCTCTGCCAGCAGAGTATCTTAAACTACTCAGCCTACTGATGAAAAAAATATTTCACCAGCAGAGGGCTGAAAAACAATGTGGCAACACCAGAAAGTTGTCTGACATTGCCTTGATCTGAGAGGATGATAGGAAATTTTTTGGCTGATTTGATCTCTTAGTGTCCTGAAGTTTAGTGTCATTACTTACATCAAATCAATCTAAGCTATTAAAAAGAAAAGAATTCTGGTGAATGAGGCAAGATCTAAAAGTGACTTTTTAATCTTATGAGCTATCATTTTAGATTTATGTATCTCATTTTCTCAAACGGCATGTATAGTTAATGAGGGTCAGGGCATTTCTCATGTATATCCTCCATGTCACTTACTGTGGGGATTTGTACTGCACTAATGTAGACAAATAATTTATTGTGAGAGGTTGTTGTTGCAAGTGGCAAGTTAGGCCACTGAATTGAATGATTAAATTCTGTGTTTAAATGAGTTCTGGAGGACCAAGACTAGTTCCCACAATGTGAGAAGATGACTTTAACTTTCAGTCCTTTAGTCTAGTAGGTAGGAAAAAAAGTAACCAGAAATTAATTTGATTCTCTGCACCTGTACACCTGACTGCTGAGAATGATATGTTCAATTGCTCAGGGGAAGAACACTTTGAATAACTGAGAGTAAGTTAGAAATTATCATCTATACATAAAAACTAGCATGCTATATTGTAATACCTGTGATATGGTTTGGCTGTGTCCCCACCAAATCTCATCTTGAATTGTGGTTCCCATAATTCCTGTGTGTTGTGGGATCCAGTGGGAGGTAACTGAATCATGGGGGTGGGTTTTTTCTGTGCTGTTGTTGTGATAGTGAGTAAGTCTCATGAGATCTGATGGCTTTATAAAGAGGAGGTCCCCTGCATAGGCTCTCTCTTTGCCAGCCGCCATCCACGCAAGACATGACTTGCTCCATCTTGCCTTCTGCCATGATTGTGAGGCCTCCCTAGCCATGTGGAACTGTGAGTCCACTAAACCTCTTTTTATTCCCAGTCTTGGGTGTGTCTTTATCAAACTGCAACAGAAGAGGGCACAAACTCCTCCTTTCAAGGAAAAGAAGAAAAACGTAGAGTTCAAAATGTCTGTGGTTAACCACATAATCTGAGTCTTCTAGTAAATACTATTTCCTGGGAGAAGTGTAGTTACTTTGGAAGGAATCTGAACTTTTAGTTATTGATATGCCACTTAGTATTTAAAAGACAGTGATTTACAAAATCACTATGCAGAAAGGCCTGGGCTTTCCAAGTTTTCTCCAAAACCCCTCAGGTATTCCTGATGAGCAAGTGAAGCATTTAGAGGGTTTAACTCACCATGTATGTCTAACCTACATGTAATTTATGAGTCATTGTTTTCTACTCAATAGCTAAACACTTTCACGTATTTTTACTTATGGGATATAATTGAGGAAGAGATACAAATTCAAAAAGCATCCAGAACTGAAAGCTCTTTCCATTTAATTTATGGTATATACCAGGGTTGGCAAACTGAATCTGCAGAACAAATCTGACCCATTATTTGTTTTTGCAAGTAGTTTTTTTAGAACACAGCCACGTCCATTCACTTACTCATTCTTTATGGCTAGTTTTGTGCTACAACAGCACAGTTGAGCAGTTGTGACATAGATGGTATTGACAGGATAGTTATTGACAGGATTGACAAAGTTGCAAATATTTACCATTTGGCTTTTTACAAAAGAAGTTTGCCAGCCACTGGTGTATATTATTAGATATATTAGTAACATATGACATCATAAATTTCTTTCTTTTTAGCAATCATGTATACCAAGGATATAAGAAATACATCTCATTAGAAAAAAATCTTCTATTCAGCCGTCTTGCTTCACCTTCCTCTAGAACAAAATCTTATTGCCAAATAATTTAAGAAAATAATTCGGTCTTCAGATTCAATATTTGTGCCTCAGGTTTCCTTCCTAGGAATGAATTCCCACTTCAAAAAACAGACACACACATTCCAAAAGTGTTCTTTTATTTCTAGTAACATATATTGTATAAATACTCTATTTTATATGCACTTTCACAAAAGCGATATAATTTAAAAGTTTTTTTCATTAGAAATAAATGTATAAAAATAAATATGTTATTATAGGCATTTATTACTAACTATAGTCCTTCTTGGAAGGAACACCCAAACCAATACTTATAAAGTACATGTAATTTATAGTAACATATTTTACTATATACATATGGAAAAAATCATATTCTCACAGAAGAGCTGAACAGACATTCACCAGGATACGACTGTTGGACCAGCTGCTGGAGATGGACCTGCTACCCCTCAGCAGCCTCCCCACCACAAGACAAGTGATCTCAATGTCCCCAAACCTGTGGGACCCTGTTCTACACACCTCATTTTTGTTCCGGCGTTTCATCCTCCTTGTGTGATTGTACTGATTTTCATGAGACACAAGTTACTTCTTTACATCCATATTCCCAAAGCAGGGTTACATGGTAGGAAAGAAAGGAAGTTGGAGGTACTAAGCTCATTGTGTCTCCTCTAGCTTTTACCAGCATCTAATGCTTCACTGCTTTTTTTTTTCCCATTGTAGACTTTAATGCACTTGAATAAATACATGGAGTTGTTTTTTCCTCAAAATGAATTACACAAATAAAGACTGAGATGGTCCAAAAAAGGAAAGAGGAAGCCGTTTGAGTTATTTCACGTTGCTGAGCCTTTCTCTCATGTTGAACAATCTGAAGTTTTAATTCTTGGTAGAAATAACGTATAAACATTCTCTGAAACCATAGCAGCCATAAACAGTGCTGGTCAAAGATCCTATTTGTACTCCTTTCTCCCCCCATTGTTAGTGAGGTAAAGTAAAACAGGTCTTAGTAAAATCTCACCTTTCTCCTACTTTTCATTTCCCAACCCCCATGATACAAAGTATTTGATAAGTACCAGGAAACAGGGGTTGTAATAGTTCTAACTTTTTTTGACAATTGCTTTGTTTTTTCTAAACTTGTAATAGATGTAACAAAAGAAATAATAATAATAATGCCCGGGGCTTTATTATGCTATATCACTGCTCAGAGGTTAATAATCCTCACTAACTATCCTATCAAATTTGCAACTGGCAGTTTACTCTGATGATTCAACTCCTTTTCTATCTACCCCCATAATCCCACCTTACTGATACACCTCACTGGTTACTGGCAAGATACGCTGGATCCCTCCAGCCTTCTTGCTTTCCCTGCACCAGCCCTTCCTCACTTTGCCTTGCCCTCAAAGCTAACACCACTTAAACCCCTTAACTGCATTCTGCCATTGTGCAAAAGTCTATGAAATGTTTAGGTTTCTTTAAAGGATCACAGCTCTCATGAGATAACACCCCTCCATCATGGGACAGACACTTCAAGCTTCTTTTTTTGTAACCCTTCCCACAGGTCTTAGAACATGATGACCACTCCCCCAGCTGCCACTGGGGGCAGGGATGGTCTGCACAAGGTCTGGTGCTGGCTGGCTTCACTTCCTTTGCACACTCGGAAGCAGGCTGTCCATTAATGTCTCGGCATTCTACCAGTCTTCTCTGCCAACCCAATTCACATGACTTAGAACATTCGCCCCACTCTTCAATGACCCATGCTGAAAAAGTGGGGATAGCATTGAAAGATTCCTTCTTCTTCTTTACGAAGTAGGTGTATTTAATTTTAGGTCGAAGGGCGTTGCCCACAGTAAGAACCTGGATGGTCAAGGGCTCTTTGAGAGGGCTAAAGCTGCGAATTCTTTCCAATGCCGCAGAGGAGCCGCTGTACCTCAAGACAACACCTTTGTACATAATGTCTTGCTCTAAGGTGGACAAAGTGTAGTCACCATTAAGAATATACGTGCCATCAGCAGCTTTGATGGCAAGAAAGCTGCCATTGTTCCTGGATCCCCTCTGGTTCCGCTGTTTCACTTCGATGTTGGTGGCTCCAGTTGGAATTGTGATGATATCATGATATCCAGGTCTGCAGGTGACAAAAACAGGCATAAATCTCTGATTCATTGGCTAATTAGATTATTTAGCTTAAAAACACATTAATCTTTTATGAGACATATTTTTTTCCCAGACCTGTTGAAAGGCCCATTTACATTATAAGGTCTGCAAATAGGTGTTTTAAAACTTACTTTGCACTAGTAACTGATCCTGATATTTTCTTACAAGTAGATCCATTTCCCCCACAAACACCACATTTATCAAACTTCTTTTTGGAGTCTATGATGCGATCACAACCAGCTTTTACACACTGTCCTTGCACACAGACAGAGGTGGAATCTGGGCTACATGGAGTACCATCTACAACCTGAAAAAAGGACATATGTCTAGTGTTACATACAAGCAAAGGAAGGAGATGCTGCAATGATAAGTGTAAACATTTTCTCTCTACTTTCCTGACCATGCTAATTAAACACAGTACCCTCTACACATTATGCATTTCATGCATTTACCCTTCACTTTGGCATGTTTTTCAGTACTACATATAGACATCTGAAGAAATTAGAGATTTTTAAAAATTATTTATCTATTGACCTATGTCTCCTCCAGCTAAGGTCAATGAAAGTAGAGCTGTTTGTCACTTTGTTTACTGCTGTATCTTCAGAGCCTAGAATAATTAGTATCTGGCAAGAGTAAGTGCTTCAGAAATCACTTGCTGAATATTGAATCTGCAACTTGGGAATATTTTCATAGCCTACGGTGCTAATGACACACGATCATCTCAATCACATTAAATTCCATTTTCTGTCTCAGATCCAGATGTATTCCCTTAGCAAAACAGCAAAAGAAATGATGCTTTTCCTAGTTCAATATGTGTTTTCAAACATAAAAATTATCAATACTCAGACTACCACTTCTATTATTCTGTTTGCACCTGCTACTGCTAGTTACCCAGTAACAAGTATTTTGGACCATGCATAGACTATTTTCCAAAACTACTGGTTACTGTGTGAATATAAAATGTATCTAACTATGAGCTGTATGTGAAGCCTAGTCGCACAGAGGAGCTTGACTGTCCAAAAAGCTTTTCTTTGCATATAAAAGAGTAATAGCGAGCAATTGCAAGCATGTGAAGTGTTAGATTTAAGCTTCATTCATAACTGAAAACACTAAACTCAAAGCAGGCAGTTGCCAATTAATGTAAAAGAAAAGGAGTTCAAATTTGAAATTGAAGATATGTGAATATGGAAAGCAAAGAAAGTATAACAAAAATTGTTTGAAAAGGTAGCAAGCCCAGGCCTTGATTTTTAGGTAAAAATAAGGTAAAAATGAACTACCTTGGGCTGCAAAACGAAGAAGTAGCCAATGCCTTTGGCTTGGCAGATGAGCTTGCACCTGTCCTTTGGTGAGACGCCAGCGTACTTGGGAATCCATTCCACCGCAGGCCCACTCCCAAAGGAAGCTTTTGAAAACTCGTTGTGTGCTTCACATTGTTCCTCTCTAAAGGTTTTTCCTGGAAAGAGAATAATATGATAACGTTATCAGTTTCCAATCTTGAGCCACCTGTTTGTGGGTACATCTTTTTTTAATCCAGTTTCTTAAAACCAGAGTCCGTTGCTCCTCACCATTATTGTCTGGACAGTCCTCAAGGTTACAGGATCTGTAGCGCACTCGTTTGCCTTCACAGTACTTCCCTCCATTCTTTGGGACTGGGTTGTCACATTCCCTCATCGTGTACTGGACTCCTCCACCGCACGTTCTCGAACAGTCTCCCCAAGGCCCCCACATTCCCCAGCTTCCATGAAAAGGCGTCTAAATGGAGACATAAATCATCAGCATTAGAATTATCTAAAGAGAACTTTTAGGGTATCAAAGAAAGCCACATGGGACAAAGAATCAATTCTAAAAATAAGCTATCTCGCATTCCTGCTAGAGGACACAGATGGGGATGTTTAACTTGGTATCATATCTTTTACCATCACTTTGTTCTTTTCAATTCTGAATGTGTTTCAGTAGAAAAACTCACATCAAAATGCTTTCTGTCGGTTTTGTTCACACACTTGCCGTTGATACACCATTTCCCTTCTCCACAGCTGGTGCCATCTGCCCACGGGAAGTGTTTGGTTTGGCACACCAGCACCCCGCCAGAGGTGCCGGTACACCACAAGGTGCTACATGTGCTGGCTGCATCGGGGCAGTGTTTGGAGTCCTCCCCAAATGTAAACTGGCACTGCCGGTTGGCATCGTACGAGGTGCCAGGGAGATCGCCTGGGAGCTGTATGGGATTCTGAGGCTTGTCCATCAAACATTCCCCTGCAAAGGAAATGCCAACCAATATCAATACAGAGTTAGTGAGGGCATGAAGGGGTAGATCCCATTTCAGAAAATATTTGTCATATGAGAAAATAGACAGCAAAGTGATCTGAAAACTGTAAAGCTGGGGGAGGGAAATGCGGAAGAGATTTAGATTACTATTAAGATCTTATCCTCAATGGGGTATTTCTATATTAACAATGACAGGAAGTTATTGATCTGCGAACAATGTGAATGAATGGGCTTTGGGAGCTACTCAACCAGAAGCACTATTTTTTATTTGGAATTAAGATCTCAACAGTTAGGATCTTGACAGAGGAAAAGTAATTTTGAAGTGGGGAAAATAAAAAGAACAAAAAGGAAAGAGTTCATTTAACTAAACTTTATGCGTGAAAGGTTGGATGCCATCTAGAGAGAGTAGCTGGAACATCTCACCATGACCATTATCCAGAAATGATGTAATCATGTAGGCACTGCAAGGAGACCAAGGCTGGCTGTGGTCCAGGTTGGAAAGCATTGACGCCATCATGTGGGAATCCTGGTTCACACCATTAAGGCTGGCACACTGCTTTGCATCATCATGTGGCATGTTAAACACGTGGCCTAGGAAGCAATCCAGAACCCACATTAAATTATGGATCATGGCTGGGTGCGGTGGCTCACACCTGTAATTCCAGAAGCCGAGGCGGGTGGATCACTTGAGGTCAGGAGTTCAAGACCAGCATGGCCAACATAGTGAAACCCCGTCTCTACTAAAAATACAAAAATTAGCCGGGTGTGGTGGCATGCACCTGTAATCCCAGCTACTGGGCATGCTGAGGTAGCAGAATCACTTGAACCCAGGAGGCAGAAGTTGCAGTGAGCCGAGATTGTGCCACTCCACTCCAGCCTGGGAGACAGAGTGAGACTCCATCTCAAAAAAAATAATAATAAAATAAAATATGGATGATATGCAGCAGGTTCTTTTTTCCCAACAGGGATTCATTCATTTGTCCCAAAATAACATTTCTAGAGAAAGAAATATATTTAGGAGATTGGCTCTTTTGCAGACCATGTCTACTTTTCACAGGGTGTAAACAAACATACACATTTCCAAATGTCCAGAGCTACTACTATCTTATTTTTTACTTTAATAAAAATGACCAAGTTTGAAATAGTGACAAAATATTTTCTATAGTTTCTAAGATGCACTAGGACCTAAAATAGCAATATAACCTACAGACTCTCCTTCTTATATTGTTTTACCAGTTTACATTTCTGAAATGGGCTTAACTTCTACTTTGAAGCAGACTTACCTAATTCATGGGCTGTGGTGAAGGCAGCTTGTAAACCATCATCTTCTATGACGGAGCAGCTTCTGCTCGGATCACACACAGTTCCAACATCAGCCATCCCAAGAGTATCACATGTCTGGGACCCACACAAGTCCTACAAAAAGCAAAGGTAAATCCTTATTAATAAGGGGAGCATGACCCTTGGGATCTAACTTTTTTGGCAGGGTGTGCCTTCACATATGCTTTGGAGCATCTACATTCATTATTGTTGACATAAGAAGACTTCATGTGACTTTAATCAAGCTTTTTTCTAATGCTTTTAAAATAGAACTGTGAAACTTGAGATATTTAAATCACAGTAGAAATGAGTAAGATAAACCATGCTAGCCAATTAAAAAAGGTTAACTGCAAAAACACTGGTGAAATGCCTTGTATATATCTTTTTGGTACAATGTAGACTCCTAAGAGGACAGTCTCACAGCTGGTACCATCTTCCTCTTACCTGTCTGGTGAAAAGAACTGCTGTGTCATAGTGCTCTGCATCCCGGTCACTGGGTGGGTTGTGCTGCTTCTGCCAGTTGCAAAAGTTCCGCAGAGTGAGGGCAGCATTGGAGGTCACTTCCGGCCCCTTCTGTTCATCGTGGATGACCAAGATCTTCACCACCACCAGGCTAACTGAATTACGAATGCTGGGGTGTTTGTACAATCTGGCTGCCACCGAAAACAACGTGAGAAGGTAATGCTTTAGACCACTGCCGTGGAATTCTGCCATCGACTGGTCTGCCACAAGCATGGTTTCCACATAGCGGTGACTGGACACAAATCGCTTCTTTCTTATGCTTCCAGTTCCTGTAAAGAAAAAAAAAAGTTTGCTTATGGTCAGGCTGTCCAAGAATAGTTACCTTCCTAGCATATATTAGGAAAGCCTAACCAGTCAAAGCAAACAAAGCAAAAATATACCTAGAACAACAATAACAAAAATATTTGCATATCTTCACTCGAAGTGTTATTTTTAAAGTTCTCTCCTCTCCTTTAAATAAAAAGACCACGCGCTCCTTTGCATGCTCAGGATCTTTCTGTGTGTGAGCAGGATTTCTTATGTTCTCTCTGAAATCCCACAGTCTGAACAAGGCAGTTTCGCACATAATCCTACCCAATTGTAGTAAAATCTTGGAGCAAGGGTGGCAGGCAGAGGCCCTGAGTCACTCTTTCACAGGCGAGGGCTCAAATCCTGAATGAGATCATCAGGCTCCACGTGGAAGGCCTCGGGTAGGGCCTGGGCTGCTGCCAAGGGGCCGGGCCTTAAGGAATCTCAGACTGCACAGCTCTGCTGTCTCATTCCAGGGGTCCCTGGGGTGCTCCGCTCTTGCCAATTCCGGGCACAAGGACCACCCACTCTGCCCAGCAGCCTCTGACCTCACTCCCACTGCCCCAGCGAAATAAGTTCCAGCTTCCAGGCATGATTGATTATTTGGAACAGAGCCTTCCACTCCGGACTGAGACCCAACCCCTGCAGAAAGTCCTAAACTGGGCTGCGACCACTTTGCTCCCAGGAGCAGAGGAGCAGGGGAAAAGGGGAGAATTCTTTAAAAAATGACACGCGAGAGAGTTAAAGAAGGAAAAAGGCACCAAAGTGATGAAACAAAAAGAACTGGAGAATAAGCACTGCACACAAGAGAGAAGGCGTAGCAGGAAGGACCGGCAGTGACTTTCAACAGTGCTTGAGAGCAGAATTATGGCCGCGAGAGGGAGTGCAAACTGGGAGGCGGGGCAAACCCGGGAAAGACCTCCCAAGCAGGTTCTGCGAAGGGGCCCCACCGCCTTCAGCCCGCCCGGGTCAGCCTTATAAGGGGGAAAGGGGACAGAAGTCTGCAGAACAGAGATCCTAGCGTAGCCGCTCAGGGTACCTTCCTAGGTCACCATTGCTCCTCTGCCCTCTCCACATCCGCCCTCCCGTGAGCGCAGGATGCACGCACAGGCAGCGGTTACAAAACTCAGCGCAACGTTGCAACCCGCACAAAAGGCGCACACAAAATCGTTAAAAAGAAATACACAGAATGGAAAGAACTCGCACAAGCTCCAACTCACTAAAGGTGGAAGGAGTCAGGTTACAAACTCTCCCTCCCCGGCCTAAATGCTTTGCTTTAGTTTGCAGAAAATCGTTTGTCAGTTTTTTTCTCGGTTATTCATTATTCGGGCAAATGCAAGTATGTTTTCTAGCTGAGTTCACCAATCCAAACCTCAAACCACATTCCTCCACTCCAGGCCTCCGTTCTGTCCGCGGACTTATGCTCCTGCCTGCCAGCAGGAGTCTACCCTGAAGTCGCGTGGGATAGAGAAAGTGAGGAGAGGAGGATGAATGGACAGACAAACGAGAGCAATTCTTCTACCTGTGGGCTGTCCTACGCCTTGCAGTGCCGGGTCCTGCGGCGACCACTGAGCCCCTTCGTCCTCGCCCTCAGTCCCTTCGTCCTCGTCTTCGGTCTCCGCTTTCCCAGTCGGCCGGGGCTCGTCGTCCACGACCCCGCACGTGCCGCCGACGTCGCCCTGCCGATTCCGCCGCAGGAGGTGGAACTGTAGTGGTGCCGGCGGCTTCTCCCCTGGGGCGGCGGTGGCGAGGCGCTCGCTGGCGGCGGGCAGCGGCTGGATGAAATACGCCTCCCCCAGCAGGTAGAAGGCGCCGCGCACGCCCTCGCAGAGGCTGAGGGCGGCAGCCGAGCTGGGATCGCCATTCACGGTGCCGGAGTAGAAGCAGTGCGCCAGGTCGGTTTCCGGAAGCGGCGTCTCGGACCCGGATTTGCGCCCCACGTTCTGGAGCGTGAAGCCGGGCGCCAAAAAGCTGCTGTCGGGCCGCAGCTCCAGATCCAGCTGCTGGTCAAAGGCGTGCAGGCGGAGGCGCGTGGTCCCGTGTCCCGGGGCGCGCTCCAGCTCCGGCACCACTAGCTCCTCGTCCTCCTCGGAGGGGCGCCCGAGTGCGTCCGACACGGCCAGTAGCGCCGCGGCGAGCAGGAGCAGCGTGGGTACGGGCCCAAAGCTCCGAGACCCCGGAGCCCGCTCCGCGTTCCCCATGTCGCTGCCCAGCTTGCGCCTTCCGAACCCCTCGGGCACAGCTCGCTGCATTGGAGCCCCAGGAGACACCGCTCGTAGCAGCGCACGGAGCGAGGGAGCTTTAGTTCGGGTCGGGAGAGCAAAGCCTCGTTGGCCTGCTCTGGATTGTTAAAATTAACAATTTCTATTATTCGTTGGAAGGGCGCGCAGAGCCGGCTACAGCCGAAGCTCCCGGAGTCACTAAGAGGAGGCGCTGCAGTTCTGCCGGCGCGCGGGAAGTTTTTCTTCCAGCGCAAAGTTGGAGACACTGAGAGGCAGGCGCAGGCAGAGTGGCTCTGCTGGGACAAGAAGCGCTCTGGGGCGCCTCCGGGGCTGAGGCAACGCGGAGATTGGTGCCTGGCGCCCCTCTTCGGCCTCCGCCTTGGCTGCGATGTTGCTCACTCTGCTCAGGGCTCTCCCCTCTCCGTCCGGTAGCGCACCCTGGCTTTGCAATAGCCCCTGGCTCGGAGCCGCTTTCCAGCGAGTGCAAGAACCGGGCAGCCGAGCGGTCCTTTTATAGTGGACCAGTGAAACCCCCCCCTCCCCCCACTCCTCCCCTTTGGCCCTTTTCCATCCCAAAGACGCCGCCCCCGGCTCCGTTGGTGCTAAACCGCGCTCCGCGCTGCGGGCTCGGGAGGGGGAGGGGGCAGCCTCCGCGCTGGCTCCACGCCACTGCTCGTCAATCTAGGGGCGGAAGGGGCGCTGTGACCAGCACTTTGCACTGCTGGGGCCGCTCCAGGGAGAAGACTCTCCCTTCCACCGCTTTTCTCCCTCGCCGGCTTCCTGGACCACCCTTCCTCCCCACCGCCCGGTTGCGGTAACTCAGTTACCGCGCTGGGCTGCGGTTCCCAGGAGGGAGGGTTCGGTTGGAGAACGCAGTCCCTTCTCCAACATTTCCCTATCCTGGAGCTGCCCTGGGTCTCCTTCCCTCCTCCCTCAGTTCCCTCTTCCCCAATCTAGGAGATGAGCTAGGGCTACACTTTCTAGAAAAATACCTCACCCCACTTCTCCACCTTCCCAGCCTGCCAGGAGCTCCTTAGCCGCCGCCTGCTCTCTCTTCGCCCCAGCTTTTCTAGGGAAAGCTTGGCCCTGCGCTTCCCCCAGAAAGCATGCCTGGGTGAGGGGCCAGGTGACACTTCTTACGATCTGGATTTTAAAATATGTTTGCTTATGCCTTCACCCTCCACCAACCCCCACCCCGCACGCCACCTCTTCCCCAGAGACGACTTTGTGAGGACCCGGTTTCACATTTCTGGAATGGGTGATCTGGGACGCGGCTCAATTCCCTAGAGCATAAGGAGGGAATTGCGCTTTCTCTTCTTCATTCGAGAAATGATCGGCTCCCGCCAGTCTGCGTGCTTTCACTCAACAGCAGCTGCAAGCCCTAGGCCAGCGTCGCAGAAACGGCCAGGAACCCCACTTTCCTACCCGGGGGCCAGCAGCGATCGCTGGGGCTAGCAAGCGTGCAGTGGGGGAAAGAAGGAAATCGGCTTCCTTCCCGGACCCCTCCTTCCTCTTCCTACCAGGAAGGGAAAAGGCTATATCCGCGTTACGAAAGCGAGGAGAGGTCCACCAACAGGTCCTTAGGAAAAAAAACTGAGTGGCTTTTCTCTCCAAAAAGTGGGAGGGGCTCAAGGACCCAGAGGAAGGACGTGTTTCACAGGCGGAAAGCCGCGGGGACAATGGCGAGAGCGACCGCCCTAGCCCCGGGCGGACCCGCAACCCTCACACTCGCGCGCCCCCGCGTTAGTGCTCGAACTGGTCTCCGCCTTTCCGCCCCACTCCCGTCCGGTCTCTTGGTTGGCTCCAAGCAGATCTGGGTCCTTTCCTCGCTCCTCCCCAGATCTTCCCCACTTCAGTTGGCCCCAGCCAGAAGCGTCCCTTCTAGTTCTCCCACACGTCCCTCTTACAAGCTTTCTTTTCCGGATGCTTTCCAACTTCTTTTTTCCTAGCGAGATTGCTTACTTGAAAAACAAAAACAAAAACATTGCTTTCCACTCATCAGGAAAAATCAAATGAGCAAGAATGGCAGAGAGAAGCAACTCAGCTTACTTCTGAAGGGCTTAGTAACGACCTCTAGTCCCTACACATTTAGGAGTGGGTGGTTTCGTAGATTTAATTTTGGTTTCCTAAAATCACCCTCATCGTTGAACGTTGAATAATCAACCAAGGCCTTAGATATATTTTGACAGCGCTCGATCAACGTTCTGATAGTGTTTCTGCCTACCTCTTTTCACGGAGTCTCTCCTTTGCAGCCCTCGCTGTCTCTCCCCTCCTCCCGCCGTTGCATTTCTCCTTCAAACTCAACATTGACATCCGCACACATGAGTGTGTGATTCCTTTCTGCATTGTCAAGCATTGTCCAGCCTACCTCCTTCTCTTCGACTTCGAACTACGAGGATTATTCCTTCCTGTTTCTCTGTTTCCCAAGCGTCTTTTCCCAAACATCTGATCATTCCTACTTCCCAGTTTGGTTTTCAGACTTTTTTTTTTTAACATTGTTATCTTCTATTACAGTAATTTTTTGACGGTCCATTTTCTATGATTTCATTTCATTTTACTGGTTCTTTCTAGCTAGAAAAAAGGCAAGATACTTGAGAGAACATATGAGGAAAGTCATGTTAGACTTTCAAGATATTGACCGCGGGATCACAAAAGCTTGAAGGCAAAGCCATCCGTACATTTTCAACCTCTTGCTTAGAAAAGGGCTCAGAAGATAATATATGGTGACAACAGTTACAGCCTCAGAGTGGCTTTGAGATGGAGATTTGAGATGGAGATTTTGGACACTCATAATCTCCATCTCAAGGAGAGGTGGCCCAGAGGCTGAATGAAGATGAGTGAAGGTAGATGTGATTCCCTTAAATTGGGGCAAAAAGGGACAAAAACAGCAGAAAATCTGTATCTTTAAAGACATATGTAATGTATTTCAGTCTATCAACTTCTCTACGTAAACTTTAGCTTTTAAAAATATGTTAACATAAGTTTGACCTTTAGTGTGTTTCTACCTGCAGGGTATTCTTACTGGAGGTTTGTTTAAAAGCATACATTTCTGATCTTGAATGGGTTACTACAAATCCATTATAATTGTTTCATATTTCATGTTGCAGATACAAGTAGGGTTGAAAAAACAGTGAGTTAAAGGCAAAAGGATGGCCGGGAACATGGCTTTTTTATTCTCTGGGTTTCTATCCAGATTTCTGTTCTTTTGCATAATGACTCCAATCTGTTGTGCACCTGTAGTTCTGGGAAATGATTCTTTTTTAATCGCTTCAACAGAGACATGGATGTTGGAGTTGCCAACTACTAAGCTGAAAAACTCCATCTATGCTCAGAAGAACATTTAATCCACTTATTTTTCTCTTTTTTTTAAAGATTAGCACTCATCAGGCATTTGTGGTAATATGCAAATATATACATATGACATATATGTATATTTATAAGCAAAATGTGAATTGGAAAAACATTTGAATGTAGAAACAAGACCACAGGAGTAAATTTGTACAAGGCACTAGTAAAAGTGACATGTAATATGGGGTTCTTGTAGTGAGTTTCATAATCCAATTTTTGCTCCTTGATTTGAATGAGCACCCAAAATAACACATGCTATCCTAATCCCTACTCCCCATATTTTGGGTTTCATTTTTATAGAATACATATGGGCTTATATAAACATTAATCTCAACATGTTCTAATTTACATATGTAAGCTAATTTTTATTTCTAGAGATAACAGAACAAAACTCAAAACATTTGACATAAAATTATTGGAACAATTAACAGTTTGACCTATTAAACACATTATTGTCCTCTATGAACAGAGGGACTGTCTGAACAAAAGAACAAGTTGTCTGCATTTTAAAGTGAGAGATAAGCATCAAGGTGTCAATTTCTGTTTACACCTTATGTGTTCTTATTTGTTTCACTGATTCATATGTTATAGACACAATATTCTATTCACAATTTTCACGACGTCTATACCAAAGTAAGTATTCAACAAGTAGCCATGAAATGAGGAAATCTGGTAATATACATGAGCTATTAGAATTGTTTTAATGTAAACGTTGTCTAGAGAAACAACTAATGTGCATATTTCATAACCGGGAAATGCTTTTTATTCACATTTTAGTACCATAAGATTGACTAATTAGAAATAGGGAAGCTGTTTGGTATTAGTCCTACTTTTGGGAACATATGGTCTAAAGTAATATTGGACAAATGGATATTTTAATTGATCACAAATGAGAAAGTAGTTAGAAAACTTCTAGTTTAAACAGGTTATATACCCAGAAGTATTGCAAATATTGGAGACAGAAAAATTATTGTAGCTTGCATTTAGACTCAAAATTGATATTCCCTCCACATCATGCACTCGCAGAACTCAGAGGAGTATGATCTGCCAGATCGACTCCCTTTGTGTAACTGATGCAGAAATGAGACTCAAAAGGGTTAAGTAGTTTTCCCAAGATGTCATAGCGAGAGTCAAACTGGGGTCTTAGAAATGACTCTGACTCATAACTTTTAATCAACTGTTTTGACATTTTAACCTATCTAATTGTGTAGGAGGTAATTATATTGTCAGACTTTGGAATGATGTTGTTTCCAGTAAAGTTTTGTTTTAATTATAAATAGGAATTTTCCAGCAATAAAAAATTTCCACCTTAAAAGATTCTCAGACTTTAGTACATCTTTCTCCAAACACAAGGTGGCGATGGTCTACAACAAATGATGTGCAACTTGGTGTTTTTTTTTTTTTCCTTTCCTTTCCTTTTTTATTCTTAATAGTTCAAGTTAAGAATTTGCAAAAGTTTCACATCTTCTCAATCATATTTAATAAATTCTAATTAAATATTCTCCTACCTCCTAGTATTATGGAAAATATTTTAAAAACATTACAATGTTAAATGAATTTATTCTTGAGGGCATAATAAAATGCTTTTTAAAATCAACTACTTTTTAATTATGTGTTTGTATTACCATAAACAAAAATCCAATTAAACTTTAAAGAAAGAAAACTGCCTCTGACAAAATAATACTGTGGACCGCTTTTATTCATTACATTTGAGAACTTCTTGTCATTCAAATGAAAAGATTAAGTACATTTGCAATCCACTAGAACACATTAAAAACTCATTCATTTATTCAATAGATATTAAGTACATACAGTATGTTTAGTATACATTAATACTTGACAATCAATACTGGTTAACTGGTTTCCCTGGTTTAGAAATTTTCCTTAGCAACAACGTAAAGCTTAAAATGAAAAAAGAAAAGTGAGAAAATGTTCTACCACCAGGTGGTGACAAAAGATAAAATTTAAAATCGCTCTTAATGAGTACATACTTCATGTAATTCTTGAATACTACAAATATAAGTGGCTTCCGAATGTCATGTGAATTTAAAATCATATTCTAGGAATATTTTATTAATTAAAGCAAATTAATATTAACATTATCTCTAGTTTAATAAGTGCTGGAATTGGAAGTGGACAGTTTAGTCAGCAGGCGGCACTTGAGACCATAGAATAAGATAAACTATTTCACTACTGCTTTTTTTCCCCACCCGGCTTATAATTATTGATTGGCTGATTGAGATAGGAGCTGGTCACCTCCCTACACTTCCACTAGCAGGGATTTAATCAGAGGCTGAAAATCAATTGTCCTTTGAAAGTGATTTTTGCTAAAGATCAAGAGCAATATTTGGTTATATCTCAGCCTCTATCCTACAATATTTATCATTTTATAATGCTCTTTTATGTAAGATACAATAAATCTTATTAATAACCAAAAACTGAATTATGAATTATTGCAATTCATTGGCCATCTACTTGGGCAATTACAACAGTTAGTAGCTCAGAAGCACTGATATTTGAGCACTGTATCTTCAGATTCCTAGGCCTGGGTTAGGATGCTTGCTGCTGGAAACACTGGCTGGAAAGCTTTCTTGTTCCATGTAGCTCTCAGGTCACCCTGAGAACTGGACACACTCGTAATTGGTTGATGGTAGGCTTGTATATTCATGAAATGTTGATTGGAAAGGCCTAGACAATCTCTCTAAATACATAATTGGACAAGATTGTTGAAAGGATTAGAGTTGGACACTATTCTAAAGTGGCACAATGTCTAAGCATAGAGGCTGGGGGTCTTCCTGTTCCCTGCACTTAATACCCTGGGAGCTAGTGGTGGAGAGCCACGTAATCCACATTTGAATTCTGGCGTTCTGACTGCTGCATCCTTACTTTGTGGCTTCAGAGAAGCCATGGATCATCCCTGAGCCTCAGCCTCCTCATATGTAAGATGGAGATGACAACAATCCTGACTTGAAGGATAATGCACCATTGTATTTGCTTCCTCCTCTGTCTCTTCCTTCCTAGTTACCCCCTCCTGTTTCCTAAACTTACTTGCCCTTGCCTCCCCACCTCTACAGGGACTGCATGCACACAAGCCCTTTTCTCAGGTTGTGCTTTCTGGGCTAAACTGAGTTGAAAACAATGAGCACCAGGAGATCCTCTAGATGGGACTGCTCACTGATCAGAGGGCAGTGGAACCCGTTTGCTGGTGGTGAATGGAATGGGACCGCCCCCGGCATGCAGTGTCAGTGCAATGACAAAGAGTCTCTGTGTGGGATGAGGTGGTAGTATGGGGTGAGAAGCAGGTTTATGCAGCAGCAGCGGCACTTAGACAGTATGAGGAAAATAACAATTGAAAGGAACATGTCATTGGATGGGTTTTTGATAGTTGCTTCAGAGCAGGGGCTGGCAAGCTATGACCTTCAGGCTGACCATCTGTTTTTGTAAATAAAGTTTTACTGGAACAAAGTCACAATCATTTGCTTATGTATTTTTCATGGTTGCTTTCACAATACAAAGCAGAGTTGAATAATTGCAAAAGAGAGCAATGTCCTCCAGTCCAAAATATTTGTTATCTGGCCCCTTCAAAAAAGTTTATCAACACCTGTTTTGAAGGTTATTTTGGAAATATAGATATTATATACAGAGATTACATCGTTTTCTAACTTAATTTGAAGACATGCCATAAAAGTCACTTTTATCTCCTGCAATCAGAGAGCAGACAATGCTGAAAATCTAAAAATGTATAATCTTATAGTTGTTTTATATTAAAGTTAGGGTCCTAATAGAAAAACTATGGGATTCTGATACGTAAAATGCAGACATTTGGATGGATGAGCCCCAGATTCTCCTAGACCCTGCAGAGGCAGATGTCACCCCTTTGCTAGAAGAGAACACCCTTTTTTGGCCTACAGACTGTAAAGTTCTCAGCAGAGGCAGGTGCCTCAGAAGGATACTTGTCCTGCTCATCTTCTGCCCCATTTCCCCCGCATTCCTAGCCTCTTAAAGTCTAAAATTTCTTCGGGAACTTTTGTTAAGAAACACTGACCATATGTATTAGTCAAGATTCTTCAGAGAGATAGAACATATGTATTTAATGAGATTATGAGGAATTGGCTCACACGATTATAAGGCTGAGAAGTCCCAAGACCTCCTGTCAGCATGCTGGAGACTCAGGAAAGTCAGTGGTTTGATTTTAGTTCAAGTCTGCAGGTCTGAGAGCCAGGGGAGTCGATGGTATAAATCCCAGTCCAATGACAGAAAAAGACTGATGTCCCAGCCCAAGCAGGCAGGAAGACAAAGGAGGGGAACTTCTGAAATTCCTCCTTCCTCTGTCCCTTTTGTTCTATTCAGAGCTTCAGTGGATTGGATCATGCCCACCCACATTGGGGAAAGCAGTCTACTCTACTGGAGTCTACTGATTCAAATGTTAATCTCATCTGGCGACAGGCTTACAGACACACCCAGAAATAGTGTTTAATCTAGGCACCCCTTGGCCTGGTTAAGTTGACACATAAAATTAACCATCACACCATCTGAATTGTATTTCATAAATATTTTCCAAATTTATAAAATGGAAGCAATAGTGTATGTATCTAATATTGAAAGCAACATATGTTGTAAATATAACATATAGCATATTGGAAGACCTCTCTCTCTCTCCATAGTAAAAATTCTGGGAATCTGGAGGGGTGATAGCCAAACCAAAACCAGGCCCAACTTCACTATGAAGCTTGGTGGTGGTTGTCCATTCAGGTTTAATATCAATCTGATATTGATTCTAGTCAAGTATCTGGCTGAGATTTCCAGGATAGCAACAATGATTCCAGGAATCTTTCAATTGTCTGTCTGATCTAGAGAGATTTGGTTTGAGGAATGCTCATTGTGTGTGTAGTAGGGGGAGATCTCACACTTCAGGTCCCATGTCCCTGCTTCCAGAGCAGTGGCTGCCTGCCGTTTCCTGCCAGACTGATTCTACCCTTTATGTCACTCCTAACTTAAGAACTCCAGTCCACTCAAGAGAGCCAGCTGGCAGGGGAAGGGAACTAATTGCCAATGACTTTATAATTGAATGCATATTTTTCTACAGTTTTGCTGTGACAATAATAATAATGCCTGATATTTGTTGAGTGCCTACTATATACCATGCCTACTTTATATACATAAGCTAATTAATGCTCACATGTAGATTTATTGCTATTAATATCCCTATATCATTGATGAAGTTACTGAGGCAGAAGTTTGGCTAGCTCACACAGATAATAATTGATGGAGTCAGGTAATCTGTTCTTTTAAACTTTAACACAATGTACTGTATATACTCCTGCATTTAAAACATTGTAAGGGTGATGTGGTGTAGAGAAGAAAGAGGACTAGGTTGAGAATCAAAGTATCCAATTCCAGGTTGCAGCTATTAGCTCAATGGCCTCAGTTACCAACTCTCTGGGTCTCAGTTTCTAAATCTAGAATGGATTGAACAGCTCCAACTTGAATATTCCATAAGTCTCAGTGTCAATTCGGTACTTTGAGTGATTATAGATGTACAGATTGATGTACCTTTGTTTTAATGGCATATCTTTGTTTCATAAGTGATTTATTATATCATCAACCATGGTGAGGAAATTATTCCTCAATTAAACTTTGCCTCAATTAGAACATTGTTCATATTGGAATATAAGACACACTTGTTTCTATTTCCAGAAACCCACTGTAGATAATGGCATTATTGTCACCAGTGTCTGGAAACAATGAATTAAAATTCTAAATAAGGCTATTCTGTTTTAGGTAATTTTGCCCATAAATAAACTGAGAAATATGATGGTATACAACAGGGTCTAGTGAGGATTTAGTGACACATTTTGCAGATTCTGTAACTTTAAAAATCATACACAGTCATGTGCCACAAAACAATGTTTCAGTAAGTGTTGGACTGCATATATGACAGTGGTCTTATAAAAATATAGCACTGCCTTTTTACTGTACCTTTTCTATGTTTAGATATACAAATACCATTGTGTACAATTGTGTACAGCATTCGGTACAGTAACACATTGTACAGGTTTGTAGCCTAGAAGCAATAGGGTATATCATACAGCCAAAGTATGGAGTAGGCTTTACCATCTAGATTTGTGTAAATACACTCTATGGTGGTCATACTGAGAGACAGGACTAGCTGGATTTCCTAGGCCAACTAAGAATCCCTAAGCCTAGCTGGGAAGGTGACCGCTTCCACCTTTAAACACGGGGCTTGCAACTTAGCTCACACCCGACCAATCAGATAGTAAAGAGAGCACACTAAAATGCTAATTAGGCAAAAACAGGAGGTAAAGAAATAGCCAATCATCTATTGCCTGAGAGCAAAGCGGGAGGGACAATGATCGGGATAGAAACCCAGGCATTCAAGCCGGAATGGCTCCCCTCTTTGGGTCCCCTCCCTTTGTATGGGAGCTCTGTTTTCACTCTATTAAATCTTGCAACTGCACTCTTCTGGTCCGTGTTTGTTACAGCTTGAGCTGAGCTTTCGCTCGCCTTCCACCACTGCTGTTTGCCGCCATCGCAGACCTGCCGTGCTGACTTCCATCCCTCTAGATCTGGCAGGGTGTCCGCTGTGCTCTTGATCCAGCGAGGCGCCCATTGCCGCTCCCGATTGGGCCAAAGGCTTGCAATTGTTCCTGCACGCTAAGTGCCTGGGTTCATCCTCATCAAGCTGGGTTCCACGGTTCTCTTCATGACCCACAGCTTCTAACAGAGCTATAAAACTCACTGCATGGCCCAAGATTCCATTCCTTGGAATCTGTGAGGCCAAGAACCCCAGGTCAGAGAACACGAGGCTTGCCACCATCTTGGAAGCGGCCCACCACCATCTTAGGAGCTCTGTGAGCAAGGACCCCCACCCCCTGGTAACATTTTGGCGACCACGAAGGGACCTCCAAAGCGGTGAGTAATATTGGATCACTTTCGCTTGCTATTCTGTCCTATCCTTCTTTAGAATTGGAGGAAAATACCGGGCACCTGTTGGCCAGTTAAAAACAATTAGTGTGGCTGCCCGACTTAAGACTCAGGTGTGAGGCTATCTGGGGAAGGGCTTTCTAACAACCCCCAACCCTTCTGGGTTGGGGACGTTGGTCTGCCCCTTCCACTTTCAATTTTCTTGGGGAAGCCCAGGGTCGACTAGAGGCAGAAAGCTGTCGTCCGGAACTCCTGGCAGTAGCCGGTTGAGATCATGGCACAGCCAGAAGTCTCTACTCAACAGTCGCCCATGCGTGCTCCCCTACCTTTCCTCCTGACCCATACCTCCTGGGTCCCGACGATGACTTTCTTGAAATTGTAGCCCCAAAATTCTGCTTACCTCTGAATCTACTTCCCCTGATCCCTGGCTCCTAGGTACTAATGGTTCAGTTTCATTTCCTCTAGCAAGTTGTATCTCCAAAGGGATCTAAGGAAGCTCTACGCTGCATCCTTAGGCATCTAGGCTATAAACCCAGGAAGTCTTGTCCCTGGTGTCCCTCCTGATTTAGGCATACAGCTCTCGACATGGGCAGTTATGTGGGACCCGTTCCCCATCACCCTTGTCAAGGCCCCAAGTTTGTAATGGGTAAGAGGAGAGAGAGAGAAAGAGAGAGAGACGGAGGGGAGAGAGAGAGAGAGACGGAGGGGAGAGAGAGATGGAGGAGAGAGAGAGAGAGAGAGATGGAGGAGAGAAAGACAAAGAGGGAGTCAAAGAGAAAAAGAAAGAGAAAGACAGAAATGGTAAAACAAACAAACAAAAAACAGTGTGCCCTATTCCTTTAAAAGCCGGGGTAAATTTAAAACCTATAATTGATAATTGAAGGTCTTCTCCATGACCCTATAATACTCCAATACTACCTTGTTGTCAGTGTAAACAAGGGCGTAGCCTGAAAACACAGAGACCACTGACAACCCGCAGCTTTCCTATCAAAAAATCCTTAACCCAGTAACCGGCAGATGCATTCAATCTGTAGCAGCAACTGTTTTGCTAACAGAAGAAAGTAGAAAAGTAAATTTTAGAGGAAACCTCATTGTGAGCACACTTTACCAGTTCAGAATTATTCTAAGTCAAAAAAGCAAAAAGGTAGCTTACTAACTCAAAAATCTTTAAGTATGGGCCTATTGTGTTTAAAAAAAAAAAAAAAGGTAATTTAACACCAACCACTGATAATTCTCTTAACCCAGCAGGTTTCCTAACAGGGGATTTAAATCTTAATTACCATACAAAGGTCTGACCACACCTAGGAGGAACTCCCTTCAGGACAGGACTATAGAGGGTTCCTCCCAGGTGATTGAGGAAAAAACCACAATGGGTATTCAGTAATTGATAGGGAGACTCTTGTGGAAGCCGAGTTAGAAAAATTGCCTAATAAATGGTGTCCTCAAAAGTGTGAGCTGTTTGCACTCAGCCAAGCCTTAAAGTACTTACAGAATCGTAAAAACTATCTCAATCCTGACTCAAAAGTTTACTTACACCCTCTCTGAAATGAATTTACATAAGAACTGCTTTTTTGGGAATGCATCTTGATGGGGCAGCTGGGTTGTTATGAAATACTCAGGAACCCAGCCCAGCTCTAGGACTCATCCCTGAGCACAAAGGCAATGTTGGGCACGCTGGTAAAGGACCACTAGAATCCAGCAGCCTGGACCCCTTTCTTTGTGGTCAAGAAAGGCAGGAAAACAGGTGCAGGACTGCTACATCAGTGAGCATAACTAATCTGATAAGCAGAGGGCCTTGGGTGGTTACGCACCCTGGAAAGGAATTCAACTCTGAGTGCAAAGGCAATGTTGGGCACACTGGTAAAGGACCACTAGAATCCAGCAGGCCAGGCCCCTTTCTTTATGGTCAAGAAAGGCGGGAAAAGGGGTGCAGGACTGTTACCTCGGTGAGCGTAACTAATCCGATAAGCAGAGGTCCATGGGTGATTACGCACCCTGAAAAGAATAAGCATTAGGCCCTTAAAGGATGCTCTAGGACTAATGCTCATTGGAAAATGACTAGGGGTGCTGGCATCCCTATGTTCTTTTCTCAGATGGGAAATGTTCTCCACCCTCCCCAAGGCAAAAACACCCCTAAGATGTATTCTGGAGAATTGGGACCAATTTGACCCCCAGACGCTAAGAAAGAGATGACTTAATGTTCTTCTGCAGTACCACCTGGCCACGATATCCTCTTCAAGGGGGAGAAACCTGGCCTCCTGAGGGAAGTATAAATTATAACACCATCTTACAGCTAGACCTCTTCTGTAGAAAGGAGGGCAAATGGAGTGAAGTGCCATATGTGCAAACTTTCTTTTCATTAAGAGACAACTTGCAATTATGTAAGAAGTGTGATTTATGCCCTACAGGAAGCCCTCAGAGTCTACCTCCCTACCCCAGCATCCCCCTGACTCCTTCCCCAACTAATAAGGAACCCCCTTCAACCAAACGGTCCAAAAGGAGATAGACAAAGGGGTAAACAATGAACCAAAGCGTGCCAACGTTCCCCGATTATGCCCCCTCTAAGCAGTGGGAGGAGGAGAATTTGGCCCAGCCAGTGTGCATGTGCCTTTTTCTCTCTCAGACTTAAAGCAAATTAAAATAGACCTAGGTAAATTCTCAGATAACCCTGATGGCTATATTGATGTTTTATAAGGGTTAGGATAATCCTTTGATCTGACATGGAGAGATATAATGTTACTGCTAGATCAGACACTAACCCCAAATGAGACAAGTGCCGCCATAAGTGCAGCCTGAGAGTTTGGCGATCTCTGGTATCTCACTCGGGTCAATGATAGGAGGACAACAGAGGAAAGAGAATGATTCCCCACAGACCAGCAGGCAGTTCCCAGTGTAGACCCTCACTGGGACACAGAATCAGAACATGGACATTGGTGCTGCAGACATTTGCTAACTTACATGCTAGAAGGACTAAGGAAAACTAGGAAGAAGCCTACGAATTATTCAATGATGTCCACTATAACACAGGGAAAGGAAGAAAATCCTACTGCCTTTCTGGAGAGACTAAGGGAGGCATTGAGGAAGCATACTTCCCTGTCACCTGACTCTATTGAAGGCCAACTAATCTTAAAGGATAAGTTTATCACTCAGTCAGCTGAAGACATTAGGAAAAAACTTCAAAAGTCTGCCTTAGGCCCGGAGCAAAACTTAGAAACCCCATTGAACTTGGCAACCTCGGTTTTTTATAATAGAGATCAGGAGGAGCAGGCGGAACAGGACAAACGGGGTAAAAAAAAAGGCCACCGCTTTAGTTATGGCCCTCAGGCAAGTGGACTTTGGAGGCTCTGGAAAAGGGAAAAGCTGGGCAAATCGAATGCCTACTAGGGCTTGCTTCCAGAGTGGTCTACAAGGACACTTTGAAAAAGATTGTCCAAGTAGAAATAAGTCGCCCCTTCGTCCATGCCCCTTATATCAAGGGAATCACTGGAAGGCCCACTGTCCCAGGGGACAAATGTCCTCTGAGTCAGAAGCCACTAACCAGATGATCCAGCAGCAGGACTGAGGTGCCCAGGGCAAGCGCTAGCCCATGCCGTCACCCTCACAGAGCCCCAGGTATGCTTGACCATTGAGGGCCAGGAGGTTAACTGTCTCCTGGACACTAGCACGGCCTTCTCAGTCTTACTCTCCTTTCCCGGACAACTGTCCTCCAGATCTGTCACTATCCGAGGGTTCCTAGGACAGTCAGTCACTAGATACTTCTCCCAGTCACTAAGTTGTGACTGGGGAACTTTACTCTTTTCACATGCTTTTCTAATTATCCCTGAAAGCACCACTCCCTTGTTAGGGCGAGACATTCTAGCAAAAGCAGGGGCCATTATACACCTGAACATAGGAGAAGGAACACCTGTTTGTTGTCCCCTGCTTGAGGAAGGAATTAATCCCGAAGTCTGGGCAACAGAAGGACAATATGGACGAGCAAAGAATGCCTGTGCTGTTCAAGTTAAACTAAAGGATTCCGCCTCCTTTCCCTACCAAAGGCAGTACCCCCTTAGACCTGAGGCCCAACAAGGACTCCAAAAGATTGTTAAGGACCTAAAAGCCCATGGCCTAGTAAAACCATGCAATAGCCCCTGCAATACTCCAATTTTAGGAGTACAGAAACCCAACAGACATTGGAGGTTAGTGCAAGATCTCAGGATTATCATTGAGGCTGTTGTTCCTGTATAGCCAGCTATACCTAACCCTTATACTCTGCTTTCCCAAATACCAGAGGAAGCAGAGGGGTTTACAGTCCAGGGCCTTAAGGACACCTTTTTCTGCATCCCTGTATATCCTGACTCTCAATTCTTGTTTGCCTTTGAAGATCCTTCAAACTCAACGTCTCAACTCACCTGGACTGTTTTACCCCAAGGGTTCAGGGATAGCCCCCATTAGCCCAAGACTTGAGCCAGTTCTTATACCTGGACACTCTTGTCCTTTGGTACGTGGATGATTTACTTTTAGCCACCTGTTCAGAAACCTTGTGCCATCAAGCCACCCAAGCACTCTTTAATTTCCTCGCCACCTGTGGCTGCAGGTTTCCAAACCAAAGGCTCAGCTCTGCTCACAGCAGTTTAAATGCTTAGGGCTAAAATTATCCAAAGGCACCAGGGCCCTCAGTGAGGAACGTATCCGGCCTATACTGGCTTATCCTCATCCCAAAACCCTAAAGCAACTAAGAGTGTTCCTTGGCATAACAGGTTTCTGCCAAATATGGATTCCCAGGTACAGCGAAATAGCC
Organism: Pan paniscus; assembly: GCF_029289425.2. Lineage (NCBI taxonomy): Eukaryota > Metazoa > Chordata > Mammalia > Primates > Hominidae > Pan > Pan paniscus. The sequence continues at coordinate 23,043,751 of NC_073271.2, forward strand.
AGACCATTATATACACTAATTAAGGAAACTCAGAAAGCCAATACCCATTTGGTAAGATGGACACCTGAAGCAGAAGCAGATTTCCAGGCCCTAAAGAAGGCCCTGACCCAAGCCCCAGTGTTAAGCTTGCCAATGGGGCAAGACTTTTCTTTATATGTCACAGAAAAAACAGGAATAGCTCCAGGAATCCTTACGCATATCCAAGGGATGAGCCTGCAACCCATGGCATACCTGAGTAAGGAAATTAGTGGCAAAGGGTTGGCCTCATTGTTTATGGGTAGTGGCAGCAGTAGCAGTCTTAGTAACTGAAGCAGTTAAAATGATACAAGGAAGAGATCTTACTGTGTGGACATCTCATGATGTGAATGGCATACTCACTGCTAAAGGAGACTTGTGACTGTCAGACAACTGTTTACTTAAATATCAGGCTCTATTACTTGAAGGGCCAGTGTTGCGACTGTGCACTTGTGCAACTCTTAACCCAGCCACATTGCTTCCAGACAATGAAGAAAAGATAGAACATAACAGTCAACAAATAATTGCTCAAACCTACACTGCTCGAGGGGACCTTTTAGAAGTTCCCTTGACTGATCCCGATCTCAACTTGTATACTGATGGAAGTTCCTTTGCAGAAAAAGGACTTCAAAAGGCGGTGTATGCAGTAGTCCTTCAAAATCGAAGAGCTTTAGAATTGCTAATCACTGAGAGAGGGGGAACCTTTTTATTTTTAGGGGAAGAATGCTGTTATTATGTTAATCAATTCGGAATCATCACCAAGGAAGTTAAAGAAATTCAAGATCGAATACAACGTAGAACAGAGGAGCTTAAAAAACACTGGACCCTGGGGCCTCCTCAGCCAATGGATGCCCTGGATTCTCCCCTTCTTAGGACCTCTAGCAGCTATATTTCTACTCCTCTTTGGACCCTGTATCTTTAACCTCCGTGTTAAGTTTGTCTCTTCCAGAATCGAAGCTGTAAAACTACAAATCGTTCTTCAAATGGACCCCCAGATGCAGTCCATGACTAAGATCTACTGAGGACCCCTGGACCAGCCTGCTAGCCCATGCTCCAATGTTAATGACGTTGAAGGCACCCCTCCCAAGGAAATCTCAACTGCACAACCCCTACTGTGCTCCAATTCAGCAGGAAGCAGTTACAGTGGTCCTCGGCCAACCTCCCCAACAGCATTTGGATTTTCCTGTTGGGAGGGGGCACTGAGAGACAGGACTAGCTGGATTTCCTAGGCTGACTGAGAATCCCTAAGCCTAGCTGGGAAGGTGACCACTTCCACCTTTAAACACAGGGCTTGCAACTTAGCTCACACCCTACCAATTGGATAGTAAAGAGAGCTCACTAAAATGCTAATTAGGCAAAAACAGGAGGTAAAGAAATAGCCAATCATCCATTGCCTGACAGCACAGCGGGAGGGACAATGACCAGGATATAAACCCAGGCATTCCAGCCTGCAACGGCAACCCCCTTTGGGTCCCCTCTCTTTGTATGGGAGCTCTGTTTTCACTCTATTCAATCTTGCAACTGCACTCTTCTGGTCCGTGTTTGTTACGGCTCAAGCTGAGCTTTTGCTCACCATCCACCACTGCTGTTTGCCGCCGTTGCAGACCCGTCGCTGACTTCCATCCCTCCAGATCTGGCAGGGTGTCCACTGTGCTCCTGATCCAGCAAGGCACCCATTGCCACTCCCGATCGGGCTAAAGGCTTGCCATTGTTCCTGCACAGCTAAGTGCCTGGGTTCGTCCTTATCAAGCTGAACACTAGTCACTGGGTTCCATGGTTCTCTTCCATGACCCATGGCTTCTAATAGAGCTATAACACTCACCGCATGGCCCAAGATTCCATTCCTTGGAATCCGTGAGGCCAAGAACCCCAGGTCAGAGAACACGAGGCTGCCACCATCTTGGAAGCAGCCTGCCACCATCTTGGAAGCTCTATGAGCAAGGACCCCCCAGTAACAATACAATGACAAAATCACTTACCAATGCTTTTCTCAGAATGTATCCCCATTGTTAATTGATGCATGACTGTGTGTGTATAAGTATTTATCGCCAAAAGAAGAAATAGATTTCAAATTTCCATATTGTATCACTGAGGCAAGAAATATAAAGACGTCAGTCTTATGACTTTTCACTTAAGGAAACAAAATGGACTCTTGAGTAGATAAATATGACGATTTTTTGGAACTCATCAACATCATTCTCATCATACCTGATATTTATCAAGCACTTACTATATGCAGATACTGACCTATCTATTCACATTTATTTAGCTTGGCCAAAATTTATCCCTGTATTTTTAAGAGAATGTTTCAACAAGGAAAAGATAAATATATGACAATCTTTTACATCTTTACAAAAACCATATAAACATTTCTACCTGGAAGAAGAATGTGACACTAACCCAAATTTAAGCAGCTGGTGCACATCCAAATTCAAGGCAACTGCACAAGCTATATATACTTTACATTAGAAATTAGAGACCAAATAAACAGAAGCAGGTGAACCAAAAGAACATTACAAGAGATTTTCAGACACCCATTAAACACAACAGCTCTGTTCTGAACAACTCCTGTGCGATAAGGGAAGAGCAAGAACTCACGTGGTATGAGAAATACTGCAATAAGAAGGCTCAAGTAAATCACTTATTGGGTCTATTTTTGCAAAATTAAGAATTAAAAAAAAGAAAACTGAGACAGCACATAGAAAAAATTCAAAAGCATAAAGGAAAAAAGCCTATAAGCTTTTAAGAGAATAGAAAATAACTTTAATGAATTAGGCTTATACCCAAATGCCATTTCTGAGTGTCTGTAGGACATGCCTTTTGAGAGAAAATTGAGGCTGTCAGTCACCTCTTCCCTGTGTTAAGCCTAGGTGCCAATACTTGCCTGAGGTTTAAACACAGACTTGAAGGTTTTAGAGGTTTTAGTACCATTAAAACCAGATTTGAAGTTTTTAATACCACTAAAACAAAAAAAATTAGATTTTTCCCATCAACTATATGTCAAATCACAGATGTCTGTCTGTTCACTTTATTTGCATATAGAAAAGAGTGCATAATGAGAAGAACTTCTCTTAAAATGCTATGCCTTTTTAGCCATTTCTTTACTAATTTTTATAATTTTATTATGCTCTTCTTCCCCACTTTATATTTTGTACACTCTAGTTAAAACAAGTACACAAATCTTATTATTTTATAAGAATATTGCAAATGGTTGTTGACAGCTTCAAGTACTTCAGTGTATGCATACATTTCATGGTTTTTTTTTTTTTTTTGATGGAGTCTCACTCTGTCGCCAGGCTGGAGTGCAGTGGTGGGATCTTGGCTCATCACAACCTCCGTCTTCCGGGGTTCAAGCGATTCTCCTGCCTCAGTCTCCTAAGTAGCTGGGACTACAGGTGCAGGCCACCATACTCAGCTAATTTTTTTTTTTTTTTTTTTTTTTTGATAGAGACAGGGTTTCACCATGTTAGCCTGGATGGTCTCGATCTCTTGACCTCATGACCTGCCCGCCTTGGCCTCCCAAAGTGCTGGGATTACAGGCGTGAACCACCACACCTGGGTGCATAATTTCCATGTTAAGAAACTGGAGGAAAAGAAGTTTTCTTATCAATTCAAATGACTTTTAAAAGATTGTATCATTTTTCTGTGACTTCATCAATTTTATTTTCTCTCTTTTTTTCCCTCCTCGCTTCCTTCCTTCCTCTCTTTTTATATTTTTATTTATTTATTTTTCTATGTACTGTGCTTAACACAGATTTTTTAATGTTTATTAAATTCCTACTTTGTGTCAGGTGCTGTACTGGACACTAATGGTATATACTTTGCACCCAAAGACTTCACAGTCTTATCAAGAATTGCTAGAATACTTCTGTTTTAGTGTAGTTAGTGATCTACAGGGAAAACAGACAGAATAGAGGGGTTGGGACCATTAACTCTGTTCAAGGGCATGAGGTGCGGGGAGGAGGGAGCAGAGACGTTTTACAAAGGGAGAGTTATTGATCTGATTTTCTTCATTATATTATTTTGAGACTTGATAGATGTATCTTGTATGTGAATAATATTTCCGTTTCTGTTTCTTCTGTAAAAAGTTAGGTATATGGAACACTTCACTTCTTTTGGAAAGGTCACGTGTTCTAGAAAAGATTTTTCAGTTGAGGTTCTACTCATTTACATTAGCACATTTTAGTCTGTGTAGCTTAGTTTCTGCATTCTAAATTGTCCTTATTAATCGTTCTTCTGTTTTGAAGCAATATAAAATCTATATGACCACACACAGATATTCACATATGAAAAGAGTTTATTACTAAGAAATATAGTTTAGCAGTTTCAGGAAATAACAAAGAAAATTATGCTAAACCTAATTTTAAAATCTAAATCTAAATTATGCTAAAATCTAATTTTAAAAGCATAATGAGTAGCCATTATTGTTTAACTCTTTCTGCTTATCTGTAAAACTTCTTTAGCATCATTTGAGAATTTTATCAATGCCTCTTTGTTCTTTGAAAAAAGGAAAAATTATGAGAGCTTATAAAACTCAAACTCTAAAGTGTCATTCACTACTTAGTTTAAAGAATGAATCTGGGGCATTTTTTCATTGTAACGAAAAACTTTAAACTTGGAGTCTTCAATTTAATATTAAAATATTTTAAATATTTTGCATTAATATTTTCTCCTTTACATATGGTTTACTTATTCTCTTTATTCTCTTTTTTTTTTTTTTGAGACGGAGTCTCGCTCTGTCGCCCAGGCTGGAGTGCAGTGGTGTGATCTTGGCTTACTGCAAGCTCTGCCTCCCAGGTTCACGCCATTCTCCTACCTCAGCCTCCCAAGTAGCTGGGACTACAGGCGCCCACCACCAAGCCTGGCTATTTTTTTGTATTTTTAGTAGACATGGGGTTTCACTGTGTTAGCCAGGATGGTCTTGATCTCCTGACCTCGTGATCCGCCCACCTCGGCCTCCCAAAGTGCTGGGATTACAGGCGTGAGCCACTGCGCCCAGCCTACTTATTCTCTTTAAAATGATTGTGTATAAGTAATAGGAAAAGGCTTTTTGACTTCTTGTATGTTTTCCCTACTTTTCTAATTATTTTTGTTAAGGATGGTACATAATAGTGAAATGGTTGATGAGGAGAATCTTATCTTCCTAAGAAAAAACTTGTTTCCACTTCCTTTTCTTAGAGAAGAGGGAAATGCATATATTGAGAAGTAAAAATTACAAATGAAAAATAATTTAGTTTTTGTCCTATACTTATTTTTTGTAGACTACATTATATATCTATATTTATATGTATACACACAAACATTCATACATTAGAGCAATCAATATATGCCTTTACTTATATTTTTATAAATTGTGATAGTCTTACAGTCTTGGATTATTATCTCAATTGGCACTTTGAATAATATATCATTTTTAATGTGAATCATTTGAGGAGTTGAAAAGTGCCATTTGAATGCAATATGTATTAAACCTGAAAGGTCTTTTTTCCTCATTCATTCTCTGGTAGATATTAATGTAAATGTTAATATATAGGCTCAATGGTTCCCCAAGAAATCTAAAATAATTAAGAAAATAATCACAATGAAAAATGAATTTTTCTGATTAATAAATGAGTCAAAGACATAAATCATTCAAAAAAATTAGACAATCCAAGGCAAACATATATAAAATATTTTTAACAATACTTGAGTAAAATTGATTTAGCTATAACTCACAATAATGATGATGATAGTGGTGGTGGTATAATAACTCACATTTACTCACTACTGGGGTTTTCAGGCACTACATTAAATACTTCCCATGTATTAGTTTATTTCTTCAAAAGAGCCCTCTGTAATATTTTCTATTAATCGTTGGAAGCTTAGAAATGTTAATTGACCTGCCTAAGGTCCCATAGCTAAGAAGCAGTTTATGTAGTCATTATAAACTGTCTACCAAATATTTCTGGTTCTCTTTCCAAGCACATGTTAGTATTGTACTTCCCTACCCACTTGAAGTTAGGTGTGTCTGTGTGACTTGCTTTAGTAAACTGTGAGCCAAGTGACTTAAATTGGCCAATAAAATGAAAGCAGAGTATGACTTCCAGTTGGAAACTCTGAAGCCACTGAGTGATTTGCCACGCTCCCTTTCTTTTCCTCTGTAATGACAATGCTTATGTCAAAATCACTGGCTGCTCTATAAGCCTGAGTCTTGGAAGAATGACAGTGACAGCAGAGCTTACAACCATAATGGACAAGCAGATTCAAGATGCTGGCAGGTTCAGTGTCTGGGGAAGATTGATCTTCAGTTCATAGATAACGGTCTTCTAGCTGTGTCCTCACATGTTTGAAGGGGCTGGGGGTCTCTCTTGGGCCTCTTTTATAAGAGTACTAATCCCACTAATTAGGGCTCTTCCCTCAATGACCTAATCACTTTACAAAGGTGGCTCCTCCTAATGCCATCATCTTGGTGAGGCAGGAGAATAGAGTCTGGAGGCAGGAAACCTAAGACCAATTTATGCTGACTTCCTAGAATTAAATCTAAAGGAAACCCCAACTTTCCATGCCCAAATAACAAAAGGATCAACAGCTACTCCTTTGGCAGCCCTCCCCTTTTGTGCTTTGCAGATAAAAAGTGGAAAGTACCTCTGATAGGTCCCCTCCTGTAACCAGTCAGACTGGTGGTGGGCCTAGTCTAAATTTGCATAGGGATATAACTTTGTAACTTCACTTCAGCCTCTGATTGGTTGCCTTCCATAACCAATCAGACTGGTCGGGGGCCACTCACCACGTAACCAATGGGAAACCTCTAGAGGGTATTAAAATCCCAGAAAATTCTGTGACCAGCACTCTGGAGCCGCTTGCTTGAGTCTGCTCCCACTCTGTGGAGTGTACTTTCTTTTCAGTAAATCTCTGCTTTCATTGCTTTATTCTTTCATTACTTTGTCTGCATATTTTGTCCAATTTTTTGTTCAGAATGCCAAGAATGTGCACAATTGGTAGTCAAAACCCTCCGCCTGTAACATTAGGGGTTAGGATTTTAACATATAAATTTTGGAAGGGACACAAACATTAAGAACATAGCACTATTTTACTGAAAACTAAGAAAATCAAGTAAAAACTGTATACAATATAATAGCATTGTCATAACTTTCACATATATAAAAAGCAAGTAGTTTAAATATATAATGTAAGAAAAGCTTCCTTCACAACTATAAAAAATTATTAAAATCTTAAAAAGTAGCATGAAAAAATATTTTTTTCATTTCAGATTTGCTGAAAAATAATAAAGTTAAAATAAACAACTAGTGTGGGATGCAGAATGATTTGATCAAATGATGTCATACCTTACTGTGGAAGGCTGAGTCCATGGAAAACTCAACATTATAAAAATATTAATTCTCCATAACTTATACACTTAACATGATCACAATAAAAATATTAACAGTATCTTTTAGAGGGAACTCAGCAAGTTTAAAATTTATGTGGAAGAACTAATTCAAAGGAGTTTAGCTTTTGCTTAGGACGTATAAAACTGTCAGAGAACACTGTTAGAAAAATCTGGATGATCAACAAAATCATAACTTTTCTTGAACTGTTCATAAAGCTGCAGACATAAGGAACTAACTACACTAAATTCCAAAGTATAACAAACCCTTCCAAGGCGAGAACACACAATTTTTTTTTCACCATTAGTAGGGCACTAAGAAGAGTTACCTACTGCAAAGGTGAGTAAGAAAAAAAAAAAGCGAAGTATTAGCCAGCATGTCAGAGAGTCCAAACATGAGAAAGCTCTGCACTCACTCACAAGCTGGACGTTTTCCTCCCCTTGGTGATGCTAGGTACAAAGCTCTACCTACTTTCTAGAATTATCTCTTATTTGAAGCCAAAGTTAAAGGGGAAGAATCCACTAACTGTGGGTGTAAACTAAAACAAAACTATCTTCCTTGAGCATAGGAAGGGAAAACAAAGTGAAAGAAAACATTCCACTCCCGGAGGAAAGGGGAAGAGACCCAGGAAGAGGTGAAATTTCTGTTTGATTCCAAAGACAGGGAAAAGCCAATGTGTTAGTTCAAAGGTAGTCAGGTAGGAAGAATTCTTTCTTACTAGGGAGAGGGCCCACCTTTTGTTCTATTTAAGCCTCTGATTGATTGGACAAGGCTCACTCACATAATGGAGTTCAATCTGCTTTACTCACTCCATTGATTTAAATGTTAATCTCGTGTAAAATATCCTCCCAGAAACACTCAGAATAATGTTTGAGCCCAGATCTGGGCACCCTGTGACCCAATCAAGTTCATAGATAAAATTAACCATCACTATGTGCTTTTGCGTGTGTGTGCGTGTGTGTGTGTGTGTGTGTGTGAGTGACAGGGTCTTGCTCTGTCACCCAGACTGGAGTGCAGTGGTGTGAACATGGCTCACTGCAGCCTCAACCTTCTGGGCTCAAACAATACTTCTACCTTAGCCTCCTGAGTTGCTGGGACCACAGGTGTCAGACTTCATACTCCACCAGCTTTTTATAATATCAAAGAATCAAAGAATGTTAAAATATAAGCAATTTCAGATACATTAGAATACAGGTATATGATTTAGTGCTATGTTGCATGAAAATGCCCTGAGAAGAAAATTTAAAGTCCTGGTAAATTTTTATGATATACTTTTAACTTATTAAAATGTTTACAGAGCATTATGTTTTATATGCCTTTTTAAACTATGTAAAAATGCATGAAAGACATGCAGATATGTATAGGTGAATGAATGTCTGTATAATATATATATTGTGTGTATATATATGTCAAACAAACCAATTTTCTTGTTATACTGGTAAAATGGTGTATTTCTATTAAAATGATAATTATATTTTATAGAAATACATAGAAAATACTACAGAAAATGCTAAGTCAAAAGAAAGGGATACAATAAAGAATAAAGAAACATATGGCATGTTTCATGTAGTCCATCTTCCACAAATTTCAAAAATGACATTTTTGTTGTATGAGTTTGTTTGCCCCTTTGGTGCTTCAAACAAAGCTTCCTAGTCATTTAGAAGATAAAATTCAAACTCCTGTTGTGCCCTGGGACAACCTGTCTAGGGTCAACTCTCAGAAGCCCTTCTTGCCCTGTGAATTCTCATGGTACCTAACTCTGTTGTTTTCTGCACACACAATGCTGCTTTATATCTCTGTACTTTTACCTAGTCTATATTCCCTTCCTAGATCGATCTTGAAACATCCTTTACACTCTTGTGAACCTGAAAAACATTTATTATTTTTAGTACTCTGCTCTTCTGGTGACATCATGTTGACGAAATCCCACATGGTGTCAGTTTTCTCCTGAGAAACAAACAGGCTGAGGTAGGAACATCTTCCTTTCTTCTATTTTTATTGCTATATATATAGTTATTTTATTACCTTTTATACGTATAAAATTTCTGTAATTGTTTGGTTACTGATACAGTTTTCCCACAGGAGTGTAAACTTCTCAAGGACAGTAGTTGTATCTTATCACCACCTGTAACTAAAAAAAAAAATTCTCAGGCACTCAACCAACAAATATTTATTTCAAATTAATTGAAGTGAAAACTATTAAGATCAATATGGAAATAATGTTTGTCTATGATGGAATTCTGAGGAAAGCATACTTCCTTAAGTAAATTTTACAGTGAAGGAATTATTAGGAAGCAGATTTCTTTTTTTTTTTTTTTTTTTTTTTTTTTTTGAGACGGAGTCTCGCTCTGTCGCCCAGTCTGGAGTGCAGTGGCACGATCTCGGCTCACTGCAAGCTCCGCCTCCCGGGTTCACGCCATTCTCCTGCCTCAGCCTCCCGAGTAGCTGGGACTACAGGCGCCCGCTACCACGCCCGGCTAATTTTTTGTATTTTTAGTAGAGACGGGGTTTCACCGTGTTAGCCAGGATGGTCTCGATCTCCTGACCTCGTGATCCGCCCGCCTCGGCCTCCCAAAGTGCTGGGATTACAGGCGTGAGCCACCGCGCCCGGCTGGAAGCAGATTTCTTAATGTTGTCCTTTGTGTTTCTTAGTTTTAAGTAACAATTGTTAAGCCATATAATTGTTTTAGGTAAGAAACTTTAATACAAGACTTGGCTAACTGGAGGTCTTTATTTAAATGTACAATACAGGATTCAAAAATTAGTAGACTTTTCTTTCCATTTCAGGCGGTATTTTGGACTAGATTGCCTTAAGATTCCTCCTATGGAAAAGAGCTAAAAGAGATAGAGAAAATATAACAATAAACTCTTTATGAGTGCATCTTGTAAACACACAAGAAAGTAAGGAATTTTTAGAGGGCAAAGAATCAGCAGAGGAAAACAAAACTTAGATGTAAATTCTCCTTGAGGAAATTTTCTGTAGGGAGAAAGTTTGTTTTTAAGGACTGTCCATAAGTGGGGAGCACGGGATCAACTCCATACAAGATGGATATTCACAGGCAATCACTTCTCTACATCCCATATATTTAACTCTCAGGAGAGGACAAGAAAAATAGTCCATCTTAGACTCTGATGCTGTATAGAGGAAAAAGAAAAATTTTCTTTGAGACTCTGTAACCATAAGCCATCTGATTTCAGTTTTATAGACAGAATTCATACTTCCTGGGTGGTCTCAGTTCTCAGCATACGCTCAGTGTAATGTGGTCCTGGTTACTAGTGTTCCTGGGACCTGGCAGGTCCAGACAAAAGCCCTCTCCCATGAAAACTACCACAGCTTGAGGCTCAAATAATATCCATAGAAATATGAGCTCACAGTAAAAACAAAAGTGAAACAAAGCAAAGCAAAATAAGCAAGCCTTGATGAGTGAGAGCCACCAGAAAAAAAAAACAAATCACAGAATCAAATCTGAAAAAAGATGTTAAATATTGGAATTATCAGACACAACATAAAACAATGATTTGAAAATAAGTTATGAGAGAGTCCGTAAAAATTGACTGAATACAAAATCCGAATATGGTGGGTTTATTAGCAGATTAGACAAAGATGAAGAGCAAATTAGTGAACTGGAAAGAGATATGGAGAAATTTCAAAGAATGTAAGAAAGTCCATGGGATGAAAGATAGAGAAGACATGTTAAGTAAAATGAAAGATAGAGTTAGGTTAAAAACAAGGAATTAATATGTAAACAGTAAATTTATCATAACGGTAAAAATTTAGGTGAACAAAGATAAAACGAAGACTTAACCCTTTTCCAATTTAGAAAAAAAAGTGCAGCTCACTGCCAAAACAATTTTACATAAATATGCTCTTTGAGGCTGAAGCAAATCTGATTGATTTTTAACATGAAAATAAAATATATAAGCTGTTCTCAGAGTTATTTCTAACCAGAACTAACATCAGAATTGTCTGAATCATGAGAATTATCTATTTCGGAAAAATCAGATTCATCAAATGAATCTTTGATCAGCAACTGTTCAAGAACAATGTTAACATCACATGTAGGAATGCTAGATTTTCTAGGATTTGATATATTTAGCAATGGAGAATTACCATATTTTGCAAATGGAAATGCCGCTACTAAAAACAGAATGCTGTACATAGAATGACGTTTTCTGTTTCTGAAGTTGATATACAAGAGCAATGCGAAAACAATAATAAAAGCAAAATATTTTCTGGCAAATTTATCTCGGGGTAAATGCTGCAGCTGCAAGCACTGCAGCTTTTATCTATGCAAACTTTTTGAAATGCTACATCAGTGAGTATTATCAGGGCAAATGGGAAAAGGGTTACAACCTCAGCCAGAAGTATAGACAGCTATGTTCAGTCAGATGATAATTATTCTGAGAAATGATTTCTCCACAGCATCAGTGAAAGCTTGAAGAAAGTGGAATGGTATATTTAATATCCTGAGAGAAAGTAACTGTCAGTGCAGAATTGTATACTAGAAAAATCACAAGAATTAGGGCAAAATAATGACATTTTCAGATAAAACCTAACAGAGTTTGTCCACAATAGACTAAGGAAAACCTAAAATATGTATTTCAGTGTAGGGTCCAGCCCTACAGGGCCTGTGGGTTTTTCTCTTCATGTGCGGAGAGGAGAGATCATAGAAATAAACACACAAGACAAAGAGATAGAAGAAAAGACAGTTGGGACCAGGGGACCACTACCACCAAGGCGTGGAGACCGGTAGTGGCTCCGAATGCCTGGCTGCGCTGTTATTTATTGCATACAAGGCAAGAGGGCAGGGTAAGGAGTGTGAGTCATCTCCAATGAGAGGTGAGATCACACGAGTCACGTGTCCATTGGACAGGGGACCCTTCCCTATTTGGTAGCCGAGGCAGAGAGAGACAGGGGACAGCTTATGTCATTATTTCTTCTATGTATTTCTTGGAGAGATCAAAGACTTTATTACTTTCACTAATTCTGCTACTGCTATCTAGAAGTTGGAGCCAGGTGTACATGTCGGAGCATGAAAGTGGACCAGGAGCATGACCGCTGAAGCACAGCATCACAGGGAAACGTTTAGGCCTCTGGATGGCTGCAGGCGGGCGGGCCTGACTGATGTCAGGCCTTCCACAAGAGGTGGTGGAGCAGAGCCTTCTCTGACTCCCCCGGGGAAAGGGAGACTCCCTTTCCCGATCTGCTAAGTAACAGGTGCCTTCCCAGGCACTGGTGCTACCGCTAGACCAAGGTCTGCTAAATATACTTACGGGTGACTTCCCAGACACTGGTGGGAAGTCCTCTAGTGGCCCTGTCCGGGCGAGACAGAGGGCTTACACTCCTGTCTTCTGGTCACTTCTCACCGTGTCCCTTCAGCTCCTGTCTCTGTATGGTCTGGTTTTTCCTAGGTTATAATTGTAGAACAAAGATTATTATAAAATTGGAATAAAGAGTAATGCTACTACCTAATGATTAATAATATTCATATATAATCATATCTATAATCTATTTCTAGTATAACTATTCTTATTGTATGTATTTTCTTTATTATACTGGAACAGCTTGTGCCTTCGGTCTCTTGCCTCGGCATCTGGGTGGCTTGCTGCCCATATTTCAGGAAGAAAGAATATTATCTTAGACAGAAGTTTTTGTCAGGGGGTCAAGCAACAACTTCATTGTCTATATAATGATTCCAGAGTGTATAAAAAGAAAGAAAAAATTAGCTCTTTATATGAAAATAGCGTAAGTTTGTTAGCAAAAGTCCCCCGAAAAATGAATGAGGAAGGAGAAGAGATATCAGGTCATTTCATTTGTGGCATTGATGCAAAAATGTTTAGTCAAATATTAGAGCAAACATAACTGAGCAATGTACAATAAAGAATATAAATACTTTTTGACCAGGTGGTTTAACTCAGAAGTGCAACAGAGGTTCAACATAAAATCAGGCCAGGTGCAGTGGCTCATGCCTTTGATCCCAGCATTTGGGGAGGCCAAGGTGGGAAGATCGCTTGAGGCCAGAAGTATGAGACCAGCCTGGGGCAAGATAGCAAGACTCAGTCTTTATTTAAAAAGAAAAAAGAAAAATCAATAAATGCAAATAAATGCATTAATAATTTGAGGAGAAAAACTTGGCAATTGTAGGAAAAGATACCTAAAAATAGTAAGTTAAGAAAAAGAAATAAAAAGATGGCACAAATAGAAAACAAAGCTAATCACTATGAGTAGATACATCAAAGGCAACTGTACTAAATATTCCGAAGACAAAGATTAAAGATTGTTAGATCAAAATAACAATAATAATAATAAAGAACCACTTGTGTAGACTCCTACATGGGACATAACTTTTTAAGAAGGATAAAATATAGATAGGTTGAAAATAGAAACTGGAAAGGGTATATGTATTAGGCTATTCTTGAGTTGCTATAAAGAAATACCTGAGACTGGGTAATTTATAAGAAAAGTGGCTTGATTGGGCTCACAGTCCTTTTTTTTTTTTTTTTTTTTTTTTGAGACGGAGTCTCGCTCTGTCGCCCAGGCTGGAGTGCAGTGGTGCAATCTTGGCTCACTGCAAGCTCTGCCTCGATTGGGCTCACAGTTCTACAGGAAGTATACCACCGGCATTTGCTTCTGGGGAGACCTCAGGAAGCTTTTACTCAGGGCAGAAGGTAAAGCAGGAGCTTGCATGTCCCGTGGCAAAAGCAGGAGTGAGAAAAAATTAGGGAGAGTGGGAGGAGGTGCTACACGCTCTTAAATGACCAGATCTTGTGTGAACTCAGAGTGAGAGCTCACTCATTATCAAAGGTATGGCCCAAGCCATTCATGAGGGATCTCCACCCCTATGACCCAAACACCTCCCATCAGGCCCCACCTCCAACACTGGAGATTACAGTTCAACTTGAGATTTGGGAGGGGACAAATATCTAAACTATATCAACAAATACTAAAACCTTAAGCAAATATGTGTATTGTGAATGTCTTGTCCTAGTCTATGCAAACTTTTTGAAATGCTACATGATATCTTCCAAAAAAACAGAAGTTTTAAGTTCTAGTGCGGTATAATTTATCAACTTTTCCTTTCAGGCTTAGTATCTTCTGAACTTTGTTTTAGGATTTTTGCCTAATTCCAAGTTACAAAGATTCTTTCCCTTTTTTATTTAGATGTTTATAATTTTACTTCTTACATTTAGAGCAATAATCCATTTCAAATTAATATTTGGGCATGGGAAGTGAAGTAGAGATCAAATTTTATTTTATTTTTATATAGATACATAATTGTTTCAGTACTGTTCTAGTGATCAATTTCTGCCAAAAACCAACCAAGCAAAAACAAACAAAACTATCCCAAAACTTAGAAGTTTAAAATAAATAAAGTGAGTAAATAAAATAAAATGGGTAAAACACTCATTTTATTTTTTTCCATGATTCTTTGGGTCAGGAATTATGGAAAGGCTCAGCAAGGTGGTTCATCTCTGCTCTATATTATCTGCTAGGATGCCTGGCTTTGAAGGATCTACTTCCACAATGGCTTCTTCCCTGTTATGTCTGGTGCCTGGGCTTCTTGGCCCCTCTCTATTTCTTAATCTCCACATGGTGTCTCATCCACTAGGGCTTCTCAATGTGGCTTGGGATTTTCACAGAACAGTGACCTCAGAGTAGTTGAACTTTTTACATAGCAGCTCATGGTTTCAAGAGACCAAGGTGGAAGCTACCAGCCCACTTATGACAAGGTCCAGAAATAGCATTATAACCAATTCTACCATGCTATGTTGGTGAAAACAGTTACAAAACAGCTCAGATTCAAGGGAAGGGAAACTGACCACATCTCAATGGAAAAAAATGTGAACAAATTTATGGCCATCTTTTTTTTTATTATTATGCTTTAAGTACTGGGGTACATGTGCAGAACGTGCAGGTTTGTTGCATAGGTATACATGTGCTATGGTGGTTTGCTGCACCCATCAACCTGTCGTCCACATTAGGTATTTCTCGTAATGCTATCCCTCCCCTAGCCCCCCATCCCCCAACAGGCCCCGGTGTATGATGCTTCCCTCCCTGTGTCCATGTGTTCTCATTGTTCACCTCCCACTTATGAGTGAGAACATGTGTTCTTTAATTGGCCACAGCATCATATAGAGAGGACCATTCTTTCCCCCATTAAACTGCATCATAGTTATCATAATTTAAAGAAATATTGGCCTATGAATCTATTTCTAAACTGTTTCATAAAATTAAACATGTACTTACCATAGGACCTAGTAATCCTACACCTCAGTATTTACACAATATAAATGAAAAGCTATATTAACATAGAAACCCACCCCATGAATATTTACAGCAGCTTTATGCATAATTATCCAAAACTGGAAATGATTCTAATGTTCTTTCATCAGTGAATGGATAAAGAAACTGTAGTGTAGTGATACAGTGAAACTTATTTAGCAAATAAAGGAAATAACTATTAATTTACACAACAACATAGATGAATCTTAAATACATTTTGCTAAGCAGAGGAAACCAAATTCAAAATGTCATATATTGCTTGATTCCATTCATAAAGTATTATATAAAAAGCAAAATTATAGGATGTGTATTTGTCAGGGTTCTACCAAGAAACAGAAGCAATAACATACGTATAGAGATATATAAGAGATTTATTACAGGAACTGGCTCATGCGAGTTTGGAGGCTGAAAACTACCTTAGTATTCTATCTGTGAGCTGGAGAGTAGAAAGCCAGTGGTGTAATTCAGCCAGAATCCAAAGACCCAAGAACCAGGGGAGTTGAGAACAGGGAGGGGGGTTCCACTGGTGAGAACTGAATGTTCCACCTCTAAAAGAGAGAGAGAGAAAATTCGCTTTTCTTCTCCCTTTTTGTTCTATCTAAGCCCTCAGCTGATTGGATGGATGCCGGCCCACATGGGTAAGGGTGGATCTTCTTTACTGGGTCCACTGATTCAAATGACAATCTCCTCTACAAACACCCTCACTAACACACCCAGAAATAATGTTTCATCACGGAAATGTCTGGGCATCCCTCAACCCAGTCACGTTCACACATAAAATTAACCAGTGCAGGATGAAAA